>NC_056748.1:635932457-636102114 GCF_019279795.1 Protopterus annectens | reverse complement strand
GACTCCAGGCTGCTTGGGACGTTATTAGGGCCCAGTGAGGCTGTGTTCATGGCTTTACTGTGTACAGCCAGTACATGCTCTCTAGTTTTCATTGGAGGGGGTATGTTTGGGGTATTTTTTGGAGGATGCTTGGGGCTAGAGGGGGGTAAAGTTAGAACTGAATTTTTCCACTAACTGGTTCTCAATATTGTCAGGCTCTGTGAATGTGGCACCATTAACCAGTAGTTCAGCACATTGGTGTGTGTTGCCCCTGAGGTTACTGGCATAGCTGTAGAAGGCTTTATGGTTATCTTTCACTTGGGAGGCTCACTTAACCTCAGAGTTGGCTTTGGTTGTCCTAATTAGCCCTCTTACTTGCCTATTTAGTTGGACAAGAGCTTCTATATTTATTTGAATTACCCTTCATGATTCTTGCAATGTTTTTTTTCCTTTTGTTGTATAACCAGTTTAAATTGGGATGCCACCAGGGCAGTTTGTTTCTGTGGCTAGTCCTGGGCTTTTTTTTCTGGTAGGTACAGCAGTTCTGTGCAGCAATTTACATGGTTGCACAGAGTTGCTAAGTGCAATTCAGCACATAATGCTGTGTTCTCAGGGTTTGGAGGGGCAGTGAACTTTGACAAACCATCACTTAATAAAAGGTAATTTGTCTTGGAATAGTTCCTAACTGTTATTGATTTTAATGGGATCACAGAGCTGATTTTGGTTTCAAGGGAGATGGCTTTATGGTTGAATCTTACCAGGGAGGACAAGATTTTGGGGAAGGCACAGTATTCGCCCATATTTGGGAGCACAAAGTCCAGTATGTTGGAGCCTCTAGTGGGTGCATTCATTACTTGGTCAAGGTTTTTTTTTTATGAAGTCCAGGAATCTCGGTGCCTATAGATTTGAAGCTGTGTTGGATTCTCAGTCTAGAGAGAAGTAATTAAAGTTTCACATGAGTATGGTGTTAGGTTGGATGGTAAGTGTCTCCAGTAGGTGCATGTATGCATTGTGAGCTTTTCTGGACATGGAAGGTGACCTATAGTTGTCTTGGATATGGTACAGAAATTTGTCAGTGGTAATCTGCAAGTGGAGGAACTCCAGCATGTCATCCTGTTTGATCACCCTAGAGGTATGCTTGTGGTCGATGTTTATTTAAAAGTTACCAATCCATTATAGGCAAAATGGGCAGCTTATGTTAATCTACAATGTCTAACATACATTGTTGTTACTGTAAGGCATTCACTGGACAATACAACAGGTATCCACAGAGAGTGAAGCAACATTATGCTCCCTATAGGTGTCCTGTATAATGCACACATGGATCTAGGCTGCACACATCTGTTGTGTGTGTAAGTAATTCATATCACTGCTTGTACTTCTCTTTTGGTCTTAATTGTGTACAGGATTTTTTTGTGAGCACATTCATATGGTCCAGGTAATACTATCACATAAAGCTTGATCTCTGTGATGTCAATTTTTTCCGAAGTGATATTCAACAGAAGAATCATTTCAAAAACATATTAAGCATTTTGAGTGGATTCTGCATACAGTTACCACTAACATATGACTGAAAATCTTAACAGTAAACGTCATACATAATGCTATTCTTGTGACTGCAGGTCAAATTGATGCCTAGAAAAAGACACTATTTTACATTGCACTGAGTTTCTGATTAACTTTTATTTGTTTTGTTTTACAAGTCAAAACAACTTTGAAACATAATTTCTATTTGTCAGAGAGATGTGTGAACATTACACATGTTACTTAGATTATAGCACTCATCAAAGAAATACATAAGTTTAAAACAGCACTGACCTAGATAATTTAAGTTTTCTTGGAGTTCAGTATTTTTTCACACAGCATACAAGTGGGACACATATGACTCATAAGATACTATGCATGAAATATGCTATACATGTCTAAATGAGGTAATTTGATACTGGAGCTGTGAATTAGTTTATTGTTGTTTTCAAATATCAAGCAGAGTCACACTTTCTTTATATTGTAGAAGCCATTTCTTTTTTGGAACACAAATTCTCATATTCTAGAAATTCAAACACATTACTAAATTCCACTTTCCTATTCCAAAATAGCAGAAGAAAGGACAAAGGCAGATCCTTGATTTTTGCAGGGGAAAAAAACTGTTTTTCCAGGTAATGGTAACACTGCAGGAGGTTATGATAATGTTAGAAACACCACATGGAATAGGTTGTGTAATGGCAATACACACTCATAATGCCAGTTAATAACCTGTTTTCTACTTTTATTGTGAATTTCTTCCAGTCTGACAGGACATACAAAGTGGCCACTGTCAAAGCATAAGTAATGTTATGACTCAATGGCTTTGTATTTCTTATGACCCATTTGGTGTACTTGCATTCCATACAGCTATTGCACATAAGGAGGAAATTTGTACAATGCGTTCTGGATATTGTTAAGCAGTGTGAACAGAAAGTGAGGTTATGCTTTCATCCAAAGAAATCTCAAGTCACTCCAGGGGGGGACATAAATAGTATGGGAGATATGTCAAAAGCGGAGCAGTAGTTGGGTATTGGCTTGATTATGGCAAAGAGGGGGCATTTAGGGATTGAGTTTTGCCTGATGCTGGAGAAGACTATAGAGAGAAAAAAACTGAAGGACATGTTACATAAGATAATGATTTTGACAATGGTATTATATCTCAAAGCATGTAGGAAGTCACCCACAAGCTTGTATGGTCATTTTGTTTGGGATGGTAAAAAGGTTGGCTATGAAAGGACAGACTGAGACTGGGCAAGGGGAGGATGGATCATACCAGATTTTAAGAAGTATGCAGCATCATTCAGTAAGGGTCATAGTAGCAGAGGTGCTGAGCATGAAGACACAAGATAAAATCAGAGGAAAGTAGATCCAGAGAAAGAAAGTCAACACTTGATTGAGGTGAGAGAAGATGTGTCTAGTTAAAGGAGTTAGATAAGAAAAATATTACAGAAAAAAAACAAAAGTAATAGGGCTGAGAAAAGGAAACATTTTAGGGCTGTTATAGACACAGAGTAGAAAGGGGATTAAAGTAAACAGCTTTGCTCCTAAACCATGGCAATGTGGTAGATAAACTGGCTTTCATCAGGCCTGTGTTAAGACTGGCCTATGTAGTGGGGGACTGGTTGACAAAATATGTTGATAAAGTAAGATATAGCAGATATTATACTGACATGTAGGTTCAAGGTAGGAAACAATGCCTCATTATGGTTCTGTAAAATGCCTGGCTGCTAAGAGACAGAATGGCAGCTTAAGGAGGTTTATACTCAGCTGGGAGGAAGTGAGTCACAGTAATGTTTATGGGGTTGTGTATTCAAGGAGTAGTGGAGATTGTTGTGGTGATGAGGAAATGTAGGAAGAGCATTGAGTTTTGTTGGAGAAGCAAAAGGATTTGGGATCAAAATTTGATCTGGAAAAGAAGGAGATTCACTGAACCTCTAAAAAGGTACAGGATAAAATGAGGTGTCAAGAACACAGGTGATACAGATGTTAGGAGGTGTCAAGAATACAGGTGATATAGATGTTAGGAGGTGTCAGGTGATACAGATGTTAGGAGGTGTCAAGAACACAGGTGATATAGATGTTAGGAGGTGTCAGGCGATATAGATGTTAGGAGGTGTCAAGAACACACGTGATACAGATGTTAAGAGGTGTCAAGAACACAGGTGATATAGGTGTTAGGAGGTGTCAAGAACACAGGTGTTATAGATGTTAGGAGGTGTCAACAGCACAGGTGATACAGATGTTAGGAGGTGTCAAGAATACAGGTGATATAGATGTTAGGAGGTGTCAGGTGATACAGATGTTAGGAGGTGTCAAGAACACAGGTGATATAGATGTTAGGAGGTGTCAGGTGATATAGATGTTAGGAGGTGTCAAGAACACAGGTGATACAGATGTTAGGAGGTGTCAAGAATACAGGTGATATAGATGTTAGGAGGTGTCAGGTGATACAGATGTTAGGAGTTGTCAAGAACACAGGTGATATAGATGTTAGGAGGTGTCAGACGATATAGATGTTAGGAGGTGTCAAGAACACAGGTGATACAGATGTTAAGAGGTGTCAAGAACACAGGTGATATAGCTGTTAGGAGGTGTCAACAGCACAGGTGATACAGATGTTAGGAGGTGTTAAGAACACAGGTGATATAGATGTTAGGAGGTGTCAAGAACACAGGTGATATAGATGTTAGGAGGTGTCAAGAACACAGGTGATATAGGTGTTAGGATGTGTCAAGAACACAGGTGATATAGATGTTAGGAGGTGTCAAGAACATAGGTGCTATAGATGTTAGGAGGTGTCAGGTGATATAGATGTTAGGAGGTGTCAAGAACACAGGTGATACAGGTGTTAGGAATAAGGTGCAGTTTGCAGGCATTTGCAGGAGTGTAGGCGTGTAAGTGGAGTGTGAAAGGGCTTATAGCATAAGTGGTTGGGGATCATCCACAGTATTATTTGCTATTCAGCATGTTTTATGTATGTGGGGCAGACTCTTTCTAAGAGTGGAGACACAGTTGTTAACAGTGTGTTTAAAAAGAATATTACCAGGCAATGGAAGTCAGAAGCAGTGCAATAATTAAAAAGGAAGTGAGGGGATTGGGTCAAAAAGTTGTGAAAGAGTGAGAAGAGAGAGAGCTAGGAAAGAAATTTAAGGCAAAACTGGAGTAGAAGTCTGACATTACAATGGAGTATGGAGCCTTAACTGAGAGATATAAAGGAATTGTGGTAGTTGTTGATTAATGTAAGGTGAAGTGGTGGCTGGTAATAGTATGCAAAGTAAAGGATGAATGCAAATATGATACTGGAGGATTGATACTGAGTCAGGTTAGTCAGGTGTTCTGGCCCTGAGTGGTTGTGGTCCTAGTGACTGTGTTAGTGGCAGTACAACAGCAAGGGTGGGGCGAGAGGGACAATGGCCATGGATACAAAGTGCTAGTATTGTAGTCAGCTGGTCCTGATCTTTCTTTAATGCAGTATTTCATTTAGAGTCAAACGTGAGCACTGTAGTCCTCTGCTTGTAGTCCAGTTTGCTACATTTTTTTTGTAACTAAAACCTGAGAGCTGTAGTGCTCTGTGCAGACAACTGTTTGATTCATTTGGAGGAAGCAATTTGCTACAAATTAAAAAAAAGATTTTTTTTATTTAAACATGAGCACCTTAGCTCCCTGTGTAGGCAGGGTATAAACTGTATCAAGTGTTTGCTATATTTGTAGCAAAGCAGTTTGCTACAGTTTAAATGAAGATATTTTTTTAAACTAAAACATGAGTGCCATAGTGCTCAGTGCAGGCAGGGTACACACCATAGCAACTGTTTCACATTTCAGTTAGGATTCATCATAGCTGGTTATTTTATATATATTTTCTGAGTTTTTTTATTAATAAGTAATAACTATAAACATACAACAAAATTCAAAACACATCCCCCGATACAGGACAATCCACAGAAGGAAAAAAAAACACAATAAAAATCCATTTTTCACATTTTACTCCAGTCGTAAACCAATTCCAGTCATACCAGACAGCATTATCATTATCAGTGTGACCATAACCTTTCAGATTATAGTGCTCCATATTACCTGAACACCTTCAAATGGTACCTAAATTTGGTCTAATGCTGTCCATCTAGTATTCCCATGTGCCACCATTCCCCAATATGGAAGTAAGATGGCCTGCTTTTCCACATTCTCCTTTTACAACATACTTACTATCCAGAAGCATAGCTTGTGCTATGAACCAGTGACCCACCTTCTCAGCTCTTCAAGTGAAGTGCAAAACAAACTGCACTTCACTGTGATAAGCCCAACACAGCTACTGGTCATTCCAGTTAAATCTATGCTAACCCCCCACCCCAGTAATTCCATTAAAGGGGAAAAAAGAACGGATGTTCTTCCTACTGGTACACCAACCAGTTGGCCAAACACCACCCTCCCTTACAGCTCCAGCCATTCAGATGTCGTTTTTGTGCCCTGCCCCCACCCCTACTTCAACTTAAATTATTAAAAAATAATAATGTCTACTTTTATTATTTTATTTTTATTTACTGACTATACTAAATGTAAAACATGCATATATTCAGTAAACACTGTATGTATGCTTAAAAAGGGTATTACACTTATTTCTGTATATCTGAATTCTGAGTGTTAGAATTCTGTGAACAAATGGTTGAGGAAAAAAAGAACTGATTATATCTACTGCTCTGCTTGAGCAGGACAGTAGTAAAAACACTAATTAAATGCCAAATTATGTGAAGACCCTCATGCTCAAATTAGAAACCAAACTACATTCCCCAGAAATAATAGTTGACAAAAGTCATTTTTAAGATGCTTGTATGTTAGGCCTTGGAATTTATTGATTTTGAATTCTGAGGTACAAATTTCAGTAGGAGAGCCCTCACTCCAACCTTAAAAGAAAGGACTCATTTAAATTGTCACTACTAGAATAATATAATTGTACTTCATTTTACTTAAATTAAAATACCACTTTGAGTTAAATTATTATTCCTGAAATCAGAAAATTAGAAGAACAGATCCCATCATTTTTAAGAGCCTGCTTTTCTAAGGAATAGAATAGATAACATTTTGTTTTTATTTTATTTCGGATCTTCAATAAATGTTCTTCTGTCCTACTAAAAAAGAATTTGGTGTTGCTCACACATATTACTTGACATAAATGAATGGCTATATTAAAGACTGTTAATATTATAAGTGGTGAGCCCTAACCTGGAAAAGCTGAAAAACACAAACAAACTAAATCTATCATAATATCTGTTGTCCATTTTAATATGCTGGAAACACTGCTTATGTCATAAACATATATGTGGCAAATTAAGCAATTACACTGTTCTTTGCAGACATAATTTCCTCAGTGGTCATATCATAAAAGCATCTAATATTCTCAGCCTTGGATCCACCATGTTTTGATGATGATTTATCCATTCTCAGTAGTTGCCAGTGATACTCTGAATATTACTCAAAGCTTCAATGACAGGTGAATATTTTATAACAAAACAGACATCTTATGCTCTGCCTACATTTTCTATAAGACCATTAAAGCAATCATAGTGCACAAGTAATGAATGAACCTCATTTATATGAAGGTAGCCTGGTCTCATTTTTCAGCTTAGCCTCTCTTCTGCATAACAATGTTGAAGGCGTGGTTTCTAGCTGTAGTAACATCTAATTACAATGCAATGTCATCCTCTTCAGTGTTTTCTGGTACACTGGTGAGCCAGAATTCATGTGCAGCACCTCAAAATCATCAGACTAATATACTTATCTGTAGCCTTACATGTACGTTTTCTGCCTAACTTAGCTTTATAATTCTTCTTCTTAAACTATGCAGTTCAAGGCAAACTATAAGAAGCTCCATTTGGGCCAATAACTTGTGCCCTTTTAGAAATTAAAGTACATTTTTTTAACTGTAGATATCTACTAGGATTGGGTGTTATGGTGTTATGCAGGAATTATTCCTGATTTGCTAGGACTGCTCCTGAGGACAAAGCCCATGGGATCAAATGTATCAAAAGGCAGGTGTAAATTCTTGCATAACTCCCACCACTTAGAAACTGTAAATAGATGCTATACACAGTTTTAAAAGTTTGACGTTTAATAGGTCTTAGTACCGTGTAAGAAGTAGATTGAGAGTACAAGTAAAGATTTCACCTGTAGAAGTAAAACGCATACCTAAGGTGGGGTAAAAGGGTCAGCCATCAATGGTACATGGTGTTAGGGGTTGTGATCAAGAGATGCTGATTGACTGGTAATGCAGTACCAGCATTTATTACTGTCTTGTTATTTCTGTGTGCCGGTAAAGAAATGAATGTTGATTATGGTTTTCTGTGGTTAGAACTGAAGAGCTTCAGCACCTTCTGTTCAGGGTCTGTATCACAACATTGAAGTCTCACAACTTCGAATGTTGTAACATCGAACTGGAAACCTCAAAGACTTAAAACCCCGAAGACTAAGAACAGTGATTTTTTTTTTCCCTGGGGAAAAAAATTGCTTTTCCAGTACAAAACACTAAACACACAAACACTACAGACTGTTTCTAATGTGGGGGGTTTTGCCCACACACCCCCCACATGGGGGGCTGTGCCTCCCACCCCCCCTACTTAAATATACCAACTCCGACATTGCACCACAGTGGAGGAAATACCGACACCACAGAAACAGCGCATCAAATTCTTTCCCTGGGAAAGAATTCGATGTTCCGTGGCTTCGATATTGTCAGTCTTCAAGGTTTCCAGTTTGATGTTACAAGATTCAAATAACATACATACACACAAAGATGCATGCAACATTTCAAGTTAAGTGTTTCTTAGTTGGCCCTGATTTATTTAATTATTTTATCTTTGGCCTTTTGTGACAGTTTTCATTGGAAAGAGGCATGATTTTGGGGCTGTTTTTTTTTTACTTTTTTGATTATTTATGGTTGATTATGTGGGATGTGTTTTGGTCTGTGTAGATGTCTGTATCGATCTACTTAGTGCTATTTCATTCTGTGGGACTCAGTAAATGTATGACCCTAGAGTGAATGCTCATCAATATCTAAGAAGGGTTTAGTTTGCTTAATTGCTATGCTGTTTATAAGGGGATAGATAATCAGTAGTGTTAGGCTGAGATACTCAGAATGTATTTATCACTGGATATGTAGTCTTATTATTGTAACATTTGTCAATGACTTTTGAAGATGCATTAGTGTAGCATCAGTTGTGCATGCATTACCCTTAATGCATACATTACACTGTATTTGAAGCCACCCTAAGGTTTGGTATGATATAGTGCAATGTATGCATTAGTGTAGAATGAGCTGCGCATACATTACCCTAATGCATACATTACACTGTAGTTGAAGATACCCTAAGGTTTGGTCTGATACAGTGTAATGTATGCATTACTGCAGCATCAGCTGCGCATACATTACACTGTTTCAGACCAAAACTTAGGGTGGCTTCAAATTTAAAATGGCAAAGAGAAAAAGAAAAGCAGGCTATAGAAGTGACAAAAAAATATGGCTCTTTTATTTCTAGTCTGATTTGTTTTCCTGCACAGGAGTCTTTTTTAATCCTTTCTCTGCCTTTGATGTCTCCCCCTAGTGGTGATGAGTAAGCCTGAACTGGTTTTTCACTCACGTCCCTCTCAGGCCAGTTCTACATTATCTGAGTACTAATCAGATCTGAGTCACTCTAGCATAATTGGGTTCAAAACATGTATGTCACCAAGCTGGCTAATGATGACCAGTTTTTGACAAGTATGGGTCTTATCGATTGTGCAGAAGAAAATGTAGCTGGTTGACTTTACATTATGAATTTATATAATTTGTGTTACAAGATAACTAGTTTACCACTATTTCTGCATAGTACAGATACATAATCACAGTCACCATTTTTGACTGTTATTTAATAAAAAGAGTTTTTCAATTATATCTCCAAGAAATGTCTGTAAGGATGGATATAGATGAGCAATTTTTATTCCTAAAGAAACTACCATTAGCAACTGCAGAATAAGTATGTGGGACTCATGATGATGGGAAATAGCTTGAATTTATTCCACAGGGAATGGAGTCATGGGCAGCAGTACAGAGTATAGGTAGCTCTTACTGCAGGAAGACTTCAGTAAAAACAAACCACTTTACACAATAACTGTAGTACACAGTATCCTGTAGACAGAAGAACATTGATCACAGACTGTGCACTGTGCCAGGACTAGCTTATCAATGGTTTAAACATTGGCTCAAGGAGACTTGGTCATAATAAATAATGTCACCAAAAATGGTCATTGCTGTTTGCCAGTGATAAGGATCAAGTCCACTCAGACCTTTACAATGGGCCTTGTTAATGGTGGTGGTGATCTATGTGCCTCTATTGGCCAATGAGCATCTACCATATAGCCCAACAGCCTTGATTCAATAAGCTACTGGACAGACACAGTCTAGTTGCCAGACTGGGCTTCCTGTGATTAGTCATTGAGTGAAAGATGGACTTCAAAAAAATGAGCCTGCCTAACATGAATTAAGAATTCCTGGCCTGAATATAGGTTCACTAACAGGATGCAGCTTGAAAGTGGGTGATGTGATGTGATGATAAGGAGGAGCTTTACATTCTGTAAATCCAAGTGACAAACTGGAAGGGTAGTGCAGCAGACCCACCTGGCTTGGGATTCAGAATCTACTAATCAGGGAGTGGACAGACTAGAAATAGTGCGGGAATTGTGGTGAGGGACAGGATTTTGAAAATGGTCAGGAATGTCATCAGAATTAGTGATAGTGTCATGGAAATTAGTCTACAAACTGAACTTAATCTCTGCCTATGCCTTATAGCAGGGTTGTGATGGCAAGGAAAAAAGAAGGCATTCAGGTATCAGTTGCAGGACAACATGAACTGGTGTTCATAATGGGGGACCTTACTGCTCATTTGGAACATTCAGAAGAAGATATAAGGACTGCTTAGGGCCGCAGTGGATGGACAACAGAAATAAAGGAGAGGACATTATAGACTTCTCTCTGGCAAATGGTTTTATGTTGCCAATACATGGTTTGATCACAAGATAACATGCAACTTTTATAAACATTGTCATAGTAGGGAAAGAACACCTGGTTAGAATTAAAGATTGCAAATTCATCCCCAGCAAAGCAGAAGACCGATAGCATAAACCACTGGTGGCCACAATTAGCTATAAGGTCCAAAAATAATATGCTGAAGACCTAGGAGTTAAATGGAGCGAGAGTATAACAGTTCAAGAAAATACTCAGGGTCTTGAAACTCAGGAAGAAGCGCGATTGAACACATGCTGCTTTTAGGGCCCCATCAGGTTGATGAGAGAAGCAGTGCCTGAACAGAAGGGGCCATCATTTCATTATCCGCCAGGTAATACATGATGCATCACCAACATGTCAGCCCAGCTTCCTGCAGTACCAGTGATTCCCACATTTGGCCAACTAGTATACTCACCTTCCTCTTCCTGCATGGTAGGATGCCACATGGTCACCTTGTTGGTAAGTGTAATTTTTAATTATCTAAGTAGTTTGTTTGGAATATCTATTGCTTAGTAGTAAAGCACCCTTCATTTGCTGTATACCCCCTTTTCTCTTTCTCCTGTTCTATTTTTCAGATGATGTGGGCGATCCACTGGAGCCATGATTGATGACTCCTTGTGAGGAATGCAACAGGAGCTGTGGAAGAACAACTCAAAAGAGTGTATGTGAAGACTATAGAACAGATATGAGGCCAAGCTAGCTATGAAAATAAAGTACATAACGAAAGCTGATGATAGCATGCAGTAGTCCAGTAAGTTATTAAAAGAAGGAATAAGGACAAGAAAATGTGAAAGATAGAAAAAATGTACACGGCTAGAAAGCAGTCACAACAGCAAAGAGCAAGGTGTCAGAGGTTCTCTACTAGCATCTAGACATGACTCAGCAGAGAGTATAAATAAACTCTATCAGGTTGCTAGACAAAGACTGAAAGATACAAAAGACAGTCATCAAGTACCATCCATAAGGGATGCCAGCAGCAACCTGCTCACCAGTCCACAGGGCATCAAAGTGAGATGGAAGGAGTATTGCCAGAAGCTTCTGAATGATGAAAACCCCACAAAAGCTCGAGTACAAGCATAACTAATGAGGAAAGGGGAAGAAAGATCTATGTTGAAGAAATAATAGCTGCACTAAGGAAAATGAAATCAGGGAAAAAGCAGGCTCAGAAAAAAGTCATTGCAGATATGATCAAGATATTGGGGAATTAGGGAAGACATGTCTTCTGAGGGTATTCATCATGGTATGGTGAAAACATGGAACACAGATGACTGGAGATTAAGTATTCCAGCACCAGTGTAGAACAGTAAAGAAGACATTCTTAACCGTGGGCAGCACAGAGATAATCAGACCATGTCATACTTGCTGCATGAAAATGCCGTTGATGATGACAGGCAAAATGAATATACATAGTAGTAAAAAGTAAGATAGGAACACAGTCTGGATTCATATCAGGATGCAGCACAACCAATCTGTTGTCTGCTGTGAGAATGACAGTAGAGGAGAAGATGGAGAAAAGAGTCCAATTAGGCATTCCTAAAGTAGGAGAAAGCATGTGACAAAGTTCCAACAAAGCTGATTTAGACAGTACTGTGAAGGTTCAAAGTCCCAGAAACATTGATAGAATTAGTGCAGGCTACATTCAAGGACTGAATAATGCAAGTGCTGTACAGTGTTTGGACTCAGAGGGATTCCCAGTAGGTGAGTTTGTGCATCAGGTTCAAGTCTGAACACAGTACTGCTCATACTGGTTATGGACTATATTAGTAAACTGGTCAGAGGGGACAGATCAGTAGTGCTGCTACATTCAAACAATGTGGCATTACAAGCAGACTCTGAACAGGAACTTCAGTAAATGATAAAGGAATGGAATGCAAAATATAAGGAGCATGGGATAAAACTCAGTACAGACAAGACTGTTGTCATGGCAGTAAATTGGAGAAATCAGAAGAAGCTGAAAACTGAGAAAGAAGGTAAATAGAGGAACAGGGTAACAGCTTTAAGTATCTGGGATGGGTAGTTGGGGAGATGGGAAGTCTAAATGTGGAAATCAAAGCTAGAATCAAGTGTGCCGCAGCCACTTGGCAAAGAGTATCATCAGGGGTTTGACAGAAGAATGCCAGAGAAGCTGAAACTTATAAAAAGAAAACAATGTCGCACCCAGTACTTCTGTATGGTACAGAAGAGTGGGCAGAAGAAAACAATGTCACGCCCAGTACTTCTGTATGGTACAGAAGAGTGGGCAGAAGAAAACAATGTCGCGCCCAGTACTTCTGTATGGTACAGAAGAGTGGGCAGGTAAGGCAGAGAGGATCAGGAAACAAGAGCTGATGGAGATGAAGTGCCTGTGATGGGTGGTATGATATCCACTAATGGACAGAAGATGAAATGATGACATAGCAGAAGCAAACAAAGCTTTAATTGCAGGGAAGAGACTAGCAAAAGCTATTCTCTTTCTATGTCTTCATAAACACACACACACACACACACACACACACACACACACACACACACACACACACACACACACACACACACACACACACACACAGACACACAGACACACACACAGACACACACACAGACACACACACACACACATATACACACACACACACACACACACACACACACACACACACACACACACACACACACACACACACTTCCCAGCTGGGAATGTGATTCCCATCCAAATAGTGGCACCCTTTTTCTTCCTTTCCCGTTACACACTTCAACCAGACAGATGGATCTGGCATGAAGATCTCTGTTACTGAATACTCTTACTACAGGCCAGCAAAAATATTTAATTATGGAAGCAGATGTTGATACAGTCTGTTATTAAAAAAAGTGGACACCATAGTTATATTGTCATCGTCGTCACCATCAACTCCCTTTTCTTATTTTTCTACATGGGGTGGGGTATCGTGTCACTTGTTGCCATCTCTCTCTATTCACTACCACTCTCTTACTTCACAAAATCCATCCACTTCTTTGCTGGATGCCCTCATTTCTTCTTGCCTTCTTTCTGTTGGGCCCAAATCTTCTTCACCAGATTCTCTTCTGCTTTTCTGCACATATACCCAAACCAATGTAATCTGTTCTCTTTGACTTTGTCTGTAATTGGTGGTGCTTCTTTGGCTTCTGCTCTTATGTCCCTATTTCTTTGTCTGTCCCACAGTGTGCATCCTACCACCTACCTCAGGCTCTTCATCTCCATAACCTTTAGCTTCCTCAACTGCTCTGCCTTTACTGCCCAGGTTTCTGTATTGTTGAGTACTACTGGTTACACCACTGTTTTGTACACCTTACTTTTCAGCTTCATTGGCATTCTTCTGTTATGCACTACCTCTGACACTCTGTGCCAGTTGGCTGTAACCCTTCTTTTTCTAGCTTTGACCTCCTCATTCAGACTTCCCTTCTGTTGAACCACCTCTCATAGATAACTGAAGCTGTTAGCCTGTTCCACAGTTTTCCCTTCTATCTCAATTTTCAGCTTCCCTCATTTGCTACCATTGCAACTGTCTTATCTTTACTCAGTTTCTTCCCATGTGCCTTCAGTTTTGCATTACATTCCACTAACCATTGCTGAAGTTCTTGCTCAGAATCTGCTTGTAATGCCACATCATCTCCATGCAGCAACTTTGTTGATCTGTCCTGTCCAACCTATTTGCTAATTAATACATCACCAGTATGAACAGCAGTGGACTCAGAGATGAACTCTGATGTACACCCACTCTCACTGGGAACCCCTTTGTAAGACTGAGTCCTGTTCAGACTAGAGTCATTGGGTCCTTATACACAGCTTGCATTAATTCTATCAATGTTACTGGGACATCAGAACACAGCAGGACTGTCCAAAACAACTTTCTTAGGACTCTGGCATATGCTTTCTCCAAGTCTAGGACTCTTTCCTCATTTCTAGATTTTTTTCAATTATCTGTGTCATGGAAAACATCAGATCAGTTGTGCTGAATCCTGATTTGAATCCAAACTGCTCATTTACCATCATACTTTCTACTAATCTGCATATTTATTTATCAGCCACCACTTCTAGAACTTTCATATAGTGTGATAGGAATTTGATACTTCTGTATTGCCCACAGTTATGAATGCATCCTCTATTCCTAAACAGTGGCACTAGTATTCTTATTCTCCAGTCATCTGGTTTAACCTTCCTCTCCACATTGCTAGGCGTACCCTCAGGAGACACTTCTCCCCATCTCACTTAGCATCTTTATCATATCTGCTGTGACCTCATCTGAGCCTGCTGCTTTCATGACTTCATTTTCCTTAGTGCTGTCCTTACTTCTTCTAGGGTGGATGACTCCTTTTCTCTCACTCTAGGTTGTGTCAGGGGCAGTACAGCTTCTGTGGGGCTTTCTTCAGCTCCTGGAAATATTCCTTCCATCACCTTTGATGCACTGTGTATCAGTGGGCCGGTTGTTATTGGCATTGCTTATGAAATGTGTCTGACTATCTTTTTTATCTTTTTGTCTTTGCCTTGCAATCTGAAAAAAATTCTTTCAGCCATCCACTGAGTCACTTTCCCAAAGTTGGTAGAGTGCCTCTGATGCCCTATTGTTTGTCATTGTAACTCCTCTCTTAGCCTCTTTGTGGGTCAACTAGTATTTCTTCTTAGGCTGCTCTGTCTTTTTTGTCTCCCACTTTTTTCTGCACTTCTTTCTTTTGATAACTTCCTGGAATTCTGCATTCCATCATCAGCTTTCCTCATGTACTTTATGTCCATGGCTTGGCCATATATCTGTTCTGTAGTCCTCACACATGCTGTTTCAAGGTGCTGTAATTCTTCAGCTCCACCTATTTCCTCTTCTTCTTGATGTGCTAGAGCCTTGAGTAATTCCTTGAGCTGTTGTGCTCTCTCTCTAGTCAACTCCTAGGTCTTAAGCCTGGTCTTTGTCCACTGCTTGCAGTTGATTGTGGCAACCACTGCTGGCAGTTGATTGTGCAACCACTGGTTTATACTGTGTGCTGATTATTTCACTTGGGATGTCTTTGCAATTGCTGATTCTACCCTAGTGCCCTTTCCTTAATAGGGAGAAGTCTACCTGAGTTGTATGTTGGCCACTTTTGTATGTGATCTTGTGAGTGTCTCTCCTTTTGAACAATGTGCTGGCTACTATCAAGCCATTTGCTAGACAAAAGTCTAGAATGGTCTCTCCTTCTTTGTTCCTGCTGTCCCACCCATGTGGACCCAGGCAGTCCTCATATAATGTTCTGTCTGTCCCGATATGTATGTTCAGATCACCCATTCTTAACACCAATTCATGTTGTCCTGCTTTATTTAGTAGGTCCTGAAACTGCTGTCTGAAGGTACTCTTTTCCTCACTATCTCAAAACTGCTGTAGGGCATAGGCTGAGATCATGTATATTGCTCTATCATTACATTGGAGTCTGAGTGTTATGAGTCTGTCACTAATTCTGATGACATCCTTCACTGTTTTATGAAGCCTCTCCCTCACCACAATTTCAACAATTCACACACCATTTCTAGCCTGTCCTCCTCCTGAGTAATAGATTTTGGATCCCAAGCTTTGCTGCACTGACCTTCCACCTTGTCTCTTGGATAGATAAGATATCCAGCATTCTGCTAATCTTCAAATCCCCTTCATGCTGACAGTGAACCTACACTGAGTGTGGCAATTCTTTGTTGATGTTTTGCAGATTGATTGGTTTTACATACATCTTTAACTCAACAGAGATATCTCATATAACCCAAGATTGGTAACTAGACAACAGTCAGCAAGCCAGTAGGTTACTGACCCAGAACTTTTGGACTTTATGGCAGGCACACTCTGGCTAATATGGGCACATACAAACCTCTCACCATTAGCATGGGTCCCTGGCATAGGTTGGAGTAGGCCAAGTCCACAACCCACTTATTACCAGCAAGTACCCATGCCCATGGAACAAACTCCCTCCTGATATTACCTCACTCCCCTCTTTAAACCAATTTAAAACTAAACTAAAAGGCTACCTGGGGTCTGATATTACCTGCCATTGCTTTAACCCTGGCTAGCTATCTCTCTGAATATACTACTCCTAGATCCTGGTTATCTGAGTAATCCTTATTATAATAATTTGCTGTCATCATGTATAATTATTAAGTAAACTAACTAAATTTAAGCTATTAATTTACATATCATGTAATGACTAACCTCACCTTGCTTTAAATGTTTATGTTTTTTGTTACTTCTGTAAATGTCTCATATTGTCTTGCTTGGAGCTTTTCTCCCCGGGCCTCCGCTGTAAATGGACATGTATCCAGTCGGACTATCCCGGTTAACAAATGTAAAAGAAATAAATAAAATAAATAAAATTTCTGGTGAAATTAGTCAACATTCCCAAATCACCTAGAGACATATTTTTACACTATCAAGTAGCTAACCGTGCCACAGCACACATTCTGTGATCCATATTCTTCTAGCTTGAGGAAACTGCACAATATAGTAGATGCCCAGAGCAGTTGGTTTATACAACTCTTCCCCCTATAGGGCACCATGAGGAATCTGTGCTGCTTCCCAGTGCTCCATTTTTGGTGAATATGAGATGGAAAAACTCATTATGTTTTCTAGAGGTGGGAGAAACCCCCAGAGAAACAAAAGGAAGACATGCAAACTCCAAACTAGCATTGGTCAGAGGTCAGGATCAAATCTTGTATCTTGTGTGTAGGAGGCAAAGACCTTAGTCATTATGCCAACTGGTGTCTGACTCTGCAATTTTATCCTTATAATCTAATACATAAACAGCCACAAGTTTTTATTATTTGTTTGTTTGTGTCTTTCGGCTTTCCTGGTTAGGGTTCGCCACAGAGGAACTCCGGTCCGCTAATGACTGGCAGTTGATTTTTGCGTACCGGCTTGCCAGGCCTGATGCACAACCTTCAACGAAGGTACGCCCATTCACACATGTCTCCAGACAGAAGACGCTCTAGCTGAGAATCGAACTGGACAGCGTCTTACTGTGAGGTGACAACGCTACTGCATCACCACCACCGCAGGTTTACTTAATAGAAAAATCAGGCAAAAGAATTGAAAAGGACAGCTAAATATATAAGTTAAGTGTTTGACTGCACAGGAGAAAAATATGAGATTTGAAACAGATGGTTAGCAAAAGAATTGCTTTTCCTGTAAATAAATAATCTTACGTTTACTACTTGCTGGAGAAAATTACCTTTAAAAACATTTGCCGTCTGCAAATGACAGACAAGCCAAATAACTAAGTTTGAGCTAATTGATTATGGAAAAGCAAGACGCATTTTCTCTCTTCCACAGAAAAGCTAGATGTGATTTCCTACTCCCAAGTTTGAATGAAGTTTACCAAGTCCATGATATAAAATAATGAGGAACAAAGAGTAGTCCTAGTTATATAACAAAAAAGAATGTAAAAACCATAGCTGAAAACTGGTCCAACACCAAAGTAAAATATTACCAAGAAAAAGAAAACATGGATAACAAGGCTGGTGGACATATAATTTGTTGGTAAATGCTTTTGTGCACAAGGTGCTTCTTCAGACCATAAAATCACAATGTATTTTGATAGTATGCAAGTATGTACGCTTTACGTTCTAATACAGGTACATTATAAACTCACACATTCGGTACATGTTAAGCTTTATGATCTTTTGATGACCAGGTTGTTCACACAGGAGGTTTATGATTTTTTAATGGTTAAGGAACTACTCATTCCAGTCATGCATGGGTTGCCCAAGGTTCACTAAGGATTCAAGAGACCACCTATTGTTTCTGGCCAGGGATGATGCACTGAACCATAAATTGAGACCAGTCCTGGATCAGGTGCTACATGTACTCAAGGATACTGAACATTTCTAAGGAAGGGTTTTTGGAATTTGTGGCTGACTCTAGTTTAGCTACACATTATTTAATGGTTATGATGGATGTGCAAACTTTATTCACCATAATACCTAATGATGCAGATATTAATGCTGTGCAACTTTTTGTCTAACAACAGTGGCTATAGTCCTAAACATGGTGTAGTGATGGGGACTGTATGTGCTAACAGCTATGCCAACATGGTTAAGGCTGGCTGAGAGGTTGAGTTTGTACTTGGCATCAATGTGCTTTCATCTAAAATCAAGTACTATGGCCATTTTTGATTACTTTTTTAGCTTTGGGATGTCCTCTTGCTTTACTGGATGATTTTGTTTCATACTTGAATGGCAATACAACATTTTTTTTGTTTACTTTTAATTGTTCCCTGAATGATATGGATTTCCTTGATGTTTGGGTATACCAGGACAATGATGGGTGGTTTAATACCTGTTTGTATAGGAAGGATTGTTGATGAAAAAGTATTCAGTATCACACCAGCATGTATCCTGGACATGTTTTTTAAAAATGTGCTGAAAGAACAATATATAAGGGTATCTCAGCTACATACTAGTGATGAGAAAATGAGATGTGCATTTGAAGGTTTGAGTGAAAGGTTTATCAGGAGGGGATATGGTGTCAATGAGATTTGTGTTCCCATTGTTGAAACGTGTGGGCTCAGGAGAACAATGGCCAAACCCTATTTTCTTAGTAGAAACATTGATGCTAGTGACCTGATAGTTTGTCTGTCAAATATGGAGGGTCATATTAACGTTACACTGACCTGTTCAAGTGATATTAATATTGTTTGCAAAGTCATCAAAAAAAAACTGGTCAATCTTAAAGTCAGATGAGGACTTAAGACAGTTAGTAAGTGATCAGCCAAGTTTTTGTTTTAGGAATGCTCTTTTTTTGAAGATGCATCTTTGTTATAGTCCCAAACGTAGGAGAAATCCTGAAACCTCTATAAGAACTGGCATCTTTTCTTGCCATATGTATAGTGCTTGCTTTGTGATATCAGCTGAAAAGTTTATTATTCATCCGTTGACAGGCAAGAAATACTTACCTAGACTTTATGCTGACTGTATAAGTACTGACTTGATCTACTTAGCTGTGTGTATTGTATGTTCAAATGTTTATGTAGGTAAGACCAACCATTTATCGAGCAAGCATACTTTGGAACATCTCAGTGATCTAAGGAGTAATGCATTGGTTAACATGTTGCAGCCTTTCCTACACATTGTTTTAGATTTTTAGTATTACAAACGATTAACAAGAGTTTAAGAGAGGGAGATCTTAGGAAAATAACTGAGACAGCTGAAACTAGATGGATTGTGCTACTTCAAGCTAACAGGGAGTTTGGCTTGAACGGTGTGATCCCTTTAAAACCTGTGTTGAAAACAAGAAGGCTGCAGTACATATGTGTTTTAATTGGTTTATTACTTGACTTGCCTGATTGGTTGTTTTTAATGGTGTTTTCCATTGAGATTGTATGGTCTGAAGAAATGCCAAATACGCAAAAACGCTTACCAATAAATTACATGTCTGCCAGCCTTGTTATCCAGTTCTTCTTTTTCTTGGTAGTAGTCCTAGTTTCTTTAAAATTTAGAGGAATCAAAAATTGAAATATTAGTTGAAGAAATGTTGAAAAAGCAGCCATGCTGTTTCGGCACTCTTTATAGGTTAGAGTTTGAAATCAAAACAATTTTCTGTCTTCTTAAACCAAACTGCTTAGAACATGCAACTTTTGGTAGGAACATAGTTGCAATCTGCTACACAGAGCTGCACCATTACTAAAAACAGCAGTTACAAGCGTACATGGAATACAATCTACAACTCTTTATATTTTAACATTGAAGAAAATATTCAATTCTTGGCATGTATTATATGTTAAGTCTGGACCTAGAGGTCATTAGGAAGCCAGAATGCAATTACTTCCATCACTCCATGCATATAAGTGCATCCTTTCTTGAATGCTGCAAAGCTGTTGAACAGTGATGTTTATTCTGTTTTAACTACTCATTTTACTGTTCTGGTTAATTTTCAATTTCAGTAGGATGTGACTAGCTTTTTCAGTGTGACCCTAATAAGGTGTTTATTACCCTAGTCCTAAAATAAACTTCTTTGAAGAACAGTGTTCCTGACAGTTTTTTTAGTTATCATAGCCCTAAAATAAAAAACTTGGAAACACAACATTACTGATTATGTCTGTCATAATTCCTGCCTAGATATGACTTCCTCCTTCCTAAATAAATTTAATGAAAGAATAATTTATATGAATCTTAAAATTCCTTGGCTTGTCCAGTTTTTGCATTAGCCATAGTACTGATAGTACACTCATTAGGGCAGCAAATGGTTTTCACTAGTATGAGATCAATGCCACTATTCAGTTCTCGGTCAACTTAGTCTTTCTGCAGTACTAATATATTGACTCACAACATCTTAATTAAGCATTTATGTTCTGATTTACATTTCTCCACTGTGGTCCAAGACTGCTTTGTCTTCTATCTTTCTAAGTATTCCTACAGCATGTTTTCTGCTTTAAACACCTCTCAACCATAACTTCCATGCAGTATAGAGTAAATTAGTCCTTAGTTTTAGGTCAGTAATATATCACTTTGTTTCTAATATCTCTCTGGATCTGAATAAAAGAGCAGTGCTCTCTTACTACTTTGTGTCAATGACATGCAGTTTATTTTTCTTTCCCTTAGTAGTATATGGCAAGAGTGTATGTGATCTGCCCCTGGTCACCTAGATTCGGTTCAAAGAATGCACCTCTAAGACAGAAGACTTGGCTGTGCTACTACCATGAGACACACGACTGCTTTGTTCATTCATTCATTCATTGATCTACAGTGGCAGTGGTCGGGAGTTCATGCCAAAAGTGCACAAACCTGGTGCTGAGTTTGGTGATTGATGAACATTTAGGTTACAAGCATCTGCCATGTTCAAGCATCTTGTTCTCATGCAAAAAAACATCCCTAGCATTAAGCACTTAATATCGCTTAGGGATCTCTTTGTTACTAAACTGAAATTAAAGTTGAAGTTTGCAACCTCGCATAGCATTTATACAATTCATGCATAATAGTGCCTGTAGTAAAAGCATGTTTGTATAAAGTCCCACCAAGTAATATCCATTCTGATTTAGTCAAAGGACTCTCAAAATTGCCATCATTCCCATCAAGGCACTTATACAGAAATGTGGATCTGCTATATTTACACATTGAAAAGTCTTCCCTCCCATCAGTGTGCCTTTCTAGTTTTTTTTCCATTCATTGTTCTAAACAACAAAGAAAGCAGAACATATTATATTTATATTTGGTGATGCATCTTTTGGGAAATGGGTAGCAAGATGCAATTGATATAAAGAGTAGAGAGCATCACCACTCAGTACTGTAACTGCCTTAGTACCCTCACTTGAACATTTATTTCTTCACAACATAACTCATTTTAGCAATGACCCATTGCAGAGTGTGGGTAATGATGGATTTACCCATGGTTGTTGTGGTTTAATCACAAGAAGTTAACCGATCAGCATGCATGCTTTAGAATACAAAGGAAGAACTCTAATTGCATAATTACCAACGTCTTACACTATTTCAAGCTTATTGTTACTATAGTAATTATAACCCAAACATTAGGCATTTCTGCAAATTACCATGTCACAGGACTGAATGGATGATTTACTTTTATCCTATTTTTTCTGTTTTATAGAATACATATGAACACATTAATAAAAATCAAAAGTTAATAGTTTTAATTAAAAATATGTGGTTTGTAAGTAGTAGTGTTGACATTGTAGTGCAAACACATAGGAAAAAAGTATGTCTCACGTTGGCTCTCAATGACCCCAGTAATGGGAATACTTTTTAAAACATGAGAATGATTTCCGTAAGGAATTGTTACATATGCAAATAACTCAGTTTACTAGCTATAGGATTCTTAAGTAGCTTTCTACTGTAATAAGGT
This sequence comes from Protopterus annectens, assembly GCF_019279795.1. Classification (NCBI taxonomy): domain Eukaryota; kingdom Metazoa; phylum Chordata; order Ceratodontiformes; family Protopteridae; genus Protopterus; species Protopterus annectens. Next base: position 636,079,764 of record NC_056748.1, on the reverse strand, counting down.
AGAAGATAATACCTGACTAGGTCTTTACAGTACTAAGATGGTGCAAGACTAAAATTATATAGTGAATGACAACTTACATACAGTTGCCACAGATCTTTTACTCAACATGAATCCAACAGAAATGGAGGAAATAATAACAGTGAACTATAATGTAGCTGGTATTCTGACTCTAGCATAATTTCACAATTTAAAGATTATGATTTTTTTAGGATATGCAAAAATAAATACTTTGCAATATTCCCGCTCTCACTGTCTAAATGAATTTAGGATCTTTGATACACTCGAACTGAAGCGCAGTGTGAATTATATGACATCAATGTCTTAAGGGTTGAGGGGAGTGCGCAGCTTTCAGACACATCAGCACAGAATGAGATTATGCACTTACATGACTGCTTTAAATCTGACTAGTTTTTCCTGATACTGACCTTTGGCTAGGGTTACCAAATTCTGTGCAGTAACTTAAGTCCTGATACAAATTGCTTTATTTCCATGGCAGTATGATTTAAATGACTATTTACAATTATTTTTCATAAGAAATTAATTGTTTTTGGATAATCAGATAAATGTATACAAGTTTCCTCAGGAATATCAAATCACTCTTCTGTGAAGGCATTCTCTGCATAAGACCCAAAAGTACATTATCTGAAATTTGGCAAAAAACAAAGACTGTCGTTTAATGTGACGGAACCCTGCATTGTGTAGGTACATCCATCAAAGCCTGCTATACTAGCTGATATCGCCATCTCGATCCTTTTCTTCATTTCATTCACAATCGAATGCTTGCCATTAGTAACCTGTGCTACATCTGATGGTGTAATCGGGTATTCACAAGGATGCCACACCATATTCTTGTAAGCTTTAATTCTTTTCGGGGCTCCAGAATGAGCTACAATGGATGAGTTTACTCAGTCTGTGGCTCTTACTTAAGCTCCACTTTCTTTTTTATTTTCGTTTATTAACAAATAAAAATAGCAGTATTGAAAGGATGCTGTCCCACTACATGCAATATCCTGGCCAAGAGGTTGGATCTGCAGCATGGAAGGCTATGTACTTGAGTATAAAAGTTGTAGTACAGTTCCAAAATCCCTGTTTGCAGCATTCAGAAAAAGAAAGTTTATTTGTCTCCATGATGAAAAGGAATAAAAAACAGGACTACTTTCCAGATGTTTGACTAGCAGCTCAGGAGCTGTATAGAGGGTAGGAGAGAGCAGTCAATGACAATTCACCCAGTTGATGGGGGGGGGGGGTTGCACTCTCGTATGCTGCAATACTAATATCTACTGTAGTCTCAGATAGATAACATTCAGCTGTACAGCTGAGATGACAGCCATAATGCGCAAAGGCATGGTGTACTATGAAAGATGTTTACCATGTTTGGACTCATGAATATGCCCTCTGGAGCAGAGGCTATGGTCACTAGAGAAAGAGAGGCCATGCCACAAAATTGCAGACACCACACACAGAATCTGTCACCTCTGTCGGGAACAAAGTAGCCGAAGTGCTCTTCCTTAAAGAGGGAATGAATACATGAGAAACAGAAGGTTTTTACTTTGACAGAATGAATGAACGAATGAGCAGATAGACTGTCATCTTGAAAAGGAGAAAATGGTTCTCTAGTAATGGACTGTTCAGGGAAACGTACTGGGGAAAACATGTAGAAAAAAAAGTATTAATGTGGAAGGTATTTCCTTTCCATCTGATTTTGCTTAATATCATAGTAAGCATGATTTCACTACACTGTCCTAAGAAATTACATACTGCTATAAGAAATAAACATATGTAATCAAATTCATATTGTGGCAACAATGATAATACAGGTGCTATTCTTTAATCTGTGAAAATATTCTAGGCTGCAGTTAAAATGGAAGTGGACCTTGCATTTTAGTACATCTACACAAAACAAAAAGTAGCGGATGAGGTGTGTTTTGGTGGCAAGCATTTTATTCAAACAACCTCATTTGTGTATCATGTGACTATGATTATTACCTTCTATGGCACTCAGAAAAATGATAAAGATTATTTTACTAATAACATAAAAATATCCATGTGTAAAACATTTAATTAGATGTAATGTCTTCATTGGGTCTTCAGAGTAAAATATGTATTACTCTGACAAGTAAACTCATTTATAGCCATTCTCCAAATCAAAATGAAAATATGCAGCTGCTGCATGATTAAGGAGTGACAAAAATCTAACATTCTGTAATGGTGACAAATGTTATTACAAAGAAAAATGTCAATAGGCAGTTAAAAGATCATACTGGTTCACTTAATAACAAGGCACACAACAGATGCTGACACACACTTATCATGGTTATTCATTTCAGCTGCAAGACACAGATTAATATATTGCATAACTGACAGCTGACATTTTCAGCATGCAAGATATGAATAAGAATTGTACTTAGGAATAAAGTTGCCCTGTTCCAGTGATTATTTTTAAATAATCGAAAACTGTCTTACTCAGTTTACAATTTGTGAACACAGGAAAGGATGACAGTGTCACACCAGAAATCCTGGTAAAACATTACTAGTTCTAGGAGTATTTAGTCATTATGGCTACTTGATGGCTTACATTTGCTGTATGCCATTCTAAGAACTAAATAATCTCTACAGAATTATTTGTAAAACAAGTGAGCATTATTTATAATTAATAGATACGCTAGTTAATAGTGAATTAAATATACCTCTAATACCTCTTTAGCAATAGCATTCAAAACCATGCCTATATACATTCATTTTTAAAGCTCTATATTGGGTCTACAATGGCATACAATTACCTTCTCCCAGCATTTACATACATTTTCTGCAGCTTAGCTTGTTTTGTCAAAACATACTAGCCCTGTATTTCATACCCCAAAAGTGTTTCTGGCTGTGGCTTTATGTTTTGCAGCCTCATGCAGGAAATTGATTTCCCACATTTCCTATTTGCTTTTATTTCTCCTAAGCCTAAATAAATACTATAAAGAAGAACAAGGCTTGCTGGTCTCAGTAACCAGTTTGGTGGTCCAGTAATGCATTGCTGACTGATGTGTGTATCAATCTATCTGTTTTACAGAGTACATCTCATATATGAGATCTTCTTTGGGTACAAATGTTAACTTAGATTCCTACTCATAAAGTACAATCTTTATGAGAAAATGGGATATTTTATGTCATATAAATAAGAACTGACATTCAAAAATCATGTAATAAGTATTACAATACTCAAAGCAAATATGTTTCACAAAACCTCTGTGTTGCTGTGATAGTTATCTGCAGTCTGCATCTGTGGCTTAAAGTATGAATCCTTACATATTCCATTAGCAGTTGCTTGACTTTCCACTTCCATGGGACAGCAGTTTTTAAATAATTATTCAAGCCGTTTCAGGACATAATTATTATCATTCAATTTACAAGAGCAATAAGAATCTGAAGCTTTTAATAATATAACACCAATCACAGGTAATTTGAGCCAAGTGGTTTTAAGAAAGTATTCATAATCAGCCTGCTACCCTATTGACTCTACTGTTTCCATGGAAATGGCACTGAACTTGTGGTATATTACAGGATTTGACAGAGGATATAGTATCAGAAGTCAGATATGTATTGTTATCAGTAACATCTGTATCAAGAAAAAAATACAGTAATATTGTTGTATTTCCACAGCTGTTTACACTTTGAAAATGCATTATCATTTCTGTGTACACTGCTGGATGCTCCATTGTATGTCTGTTTATACCTCACATTTTATGTATGAATTCATTTATTGATTTTTATTTGTTATTAGGAAATTATTTTATTGCATCTGAAATATGGAAAAGGCAGTTCACCGAACTCAAAGAAGAAACATCTTTAAGTATTTTCACTTTTCTTGCCCCTATTTTGAATTAGTGATTTTAAGAAAGTCATGTCTGAAAAAAGAATAATTTTCCAAAATGGGGCAATCTCATACAAAGGTGCATGTAGAAAGGATAGCCTGGATGTATTGGCTACCAGTGAAGTAAAACTAACCAAATAGTGCAACCACAACATTAAACAATAAATTTATATTTAACAGGTTATATAGAATAATTTGTATCTTGGAGAACATTTTTAGATTATGGTGCATAGAATGTAAAAAAAAATGTATAGTGGAAATTGTTTTCTTCCTTTAACTCACACGTTACTGATGTTAGGTGACTGTCTGTATCCAAAGCTTCACTCAAGGTAGCTGGACGTAGTGGTGGGAAATCTATTCTACAGGTGATCCACCTGGTTTTCTGCTATAACAACTAGTAATATAAAGCAGGAGCATAAATTAAAAATGGGCCAAAGAAATCAAAGCAACTAATAGTCTGTTTACAATTATTTCAGCCTTTATTCATTACAGAGTACGAGGCATCATCAATGGAATACTAAACACATGACATTCTAAGGAAACATTTAGTTATCCACTCCTGTGCATGTGACAGAAGCAGCAAGAATGTTCTCATTTAGAAATTACATTGACTATACTCAGAAATGGAAAAATCTATTGCTCAGTTGCTATTTAATGACATATTGCCCTCACCTCCCCTCATGAAGAGCATTCACTGCCATCGATGCCCTAGCCTTTGCATACCCTTATTTTATATTTCTGTGTTTTTTTCCATCTCTACCCAGCACAGATACAGAAAATCAGTGCAATGCATGGAAGGAGGCATTCAGTTTTGATAAAGAAGAACCTCCAGAGCAATTCCAAGATGCTATCCATGTAGCCAGTGTTTTATTCTATGATATTTGCAGTGTGGAAACCATTCATGTGTTATGATACCTGCGACCACTCCTCCCCCATAGCACTGTCAGGTAGTAATACAATGAGAACTACCTGAGTCAGGGTTAAGTGGACATTTCTTTATGCTTCTTCTGTCTCTTCTGCAGTAAATATTCTATTATCATGGGACACAAAGCTTAGGGTGCAATGTCTAGTAATCTAAGTTGACAGAGGTAAGCTATATATAATAATGGCATACTGTCTTACATGCTGCTGGCACTGTGTCTGCATTAGATGATACCGAATAAAAGAAAAATGAAGAAATGAATCTTTCAGAATCTCAGTTTAATGTTTTACTGGTGAGTCTACAAGATGAGAATAAAACGCAATTTCAATTTTTTTTTTTTTTTTTTTTTTTTTTTAATGGTGCTTTCTACATTTTTTTAAATAAAATGATAATGTACATGTTTAAAATGCTTAGTGTGGCGGTGAACTAGTACCCATGCCTGGACGATTAGATGGACAGATTTTGTAAAAAAACTGCCAGTGCATACTGTTTAACATTGTTGACAGCAGCTTCATGAATTTATGTCACTTTTTATTAGGGCAAAGTTTGAACCTCATTTATGTGTTACCTTTTGATAATACCAGGAGGGATATGTCACACTACAGTCGCATTTGTTCATTCATTCTCCAATTCCCTGTCCACAGTTTATCTCAGCACTTAGTGGCCACACAAAAGAGAAACCTATCATACAAACTGTGTTAGACCATCACAGGTTATGTGCACTCATGCAATCACACAATGCATACACATCTACAGGCAATCTGGATAACTGTTAATTCAACAATAGCACCTATTGGGATCTGAAATGAAATGTATCAGGTGATGAAAACCTATGTGGCTACTGGGCAGTGTTCAAAGTCTGCATAGAAGGCATCCCAACCAAGAACCAGATAGAGAAAACTAAGAGCTGTGAGGTAGCAATGTTAACTGCTCCAATACTGAACTATCTACAGTATAGTTTTATTCAGGTTTAATTTATGATTAAAAAATCATAACATTTAATAGTCTGTAATGCCTTGGAAAAGAGAGACTTCATGGGTAAAAGAGATCAGATGCAGGTGCAAACATTTTCTCAGCACACCACTGTCTCAGTTTCTATCAAATGATTATTAGTAAAATAAATTCTCTAAGAGAGGCTTTATTGACATACTAAATTGTTTGATTAGACTGCATATACTGGGCAAGTCCCTGAATTCTCTTTAATATTATCTAAAATGACAAAATGATAATGTATATTAGCTTGACAGCTGGACTGCAATATACTCAGTATATTATTCATAGATATATATTCTATGAATACTAAAAAGTATTTATTACTTTTGAATGAATCCTATCAGTGATGTGGTGGTAGCATTGTTGCCTCACAGCAAGAGGTTCTCTGGTTCAATTCTCAGCTGGAATGCCTTCTGAATGGAGTCTGCATGTCCACCCTGCATTCATGTGGCTTTCCTTCAGGTGCTCTGGTTTTTTCCCATGTTATAAAGACATGCGCCTGGAGCATTTCTCCCCTGGCTTCTGATGAAAATTGGCTTTGTTCCAAGTTGGAATTTCCCGGTTAACAAATAATAAATAAAAATAAAAATTAAATTTGTTTTCTAAGATATGCCACCGATCAAACTACTTCTAGTACAGATGTTCATAATTTTTAGAAAAGTTTGGATTCAAAGTTATTTTTGGGAAGTGAAGTACATCCACTTTTTTGTTGTTTTTCTTTTCATATTTTCAAAAGTTGTAAAGATGAGTGGAGGCCTCTGAAGCCATGTGTTTAACACAATTTCTCTTGGTACAAGGTATGGCATGCTCTGTTTATGAAATGTGTCACTGCAAGTGCTGAGCATATTTGATTTTCAAAAAAATAAAAATGAAATAATAACAGTTTTATTTCTGGTACACTTAATTAGTAGAGGCTCAGTGGCAATACTGCAAAATGCAGAGGTGTGTTTTAATTCTGAAGCTAAAAATGCATTGACCAGCAGACAGTGATGCAGAAACACAATATTGCTATTTATTGCATATCTGTGCTAAAAAGCACATTCCATAGAGAGAAAAAATCCAGAAATCCAGACCGGTTTCGACCAATACAATACAACCGTCATTACACTTTCAACAATTAATTTTCCCATAGTTACATATTAAAGCTCCTTTATGTGGAGTTGCTAAAAGGTCTATGAAGAAATCTCCATGTATATATTTTCAAATAAAGGGGAGAAGCAGATCCTGCAGATTTAAAATTAAGCATTTCTCTTCATCAGAAAAGGTTGTCTCATTAATCTTAGTTGAATAATTCTAAAATAATAAATATGTGGAACCAATCTCTTTTCTTATTATTCTATAAGTTATTGTGATAAACAATTTATTCTTATTTGAGTTATATTGATTCTGGAAAAAAATCTCACGTATCTTTGGAATATGTTTTGTTTGAAAAATCCATGGAGATTTTGATTTTATCACTAACATATTTTACAAGACTGTATAGTCACCCAATTATAATTTTCCTAACAATGTCTTGCAAGAAGATAATCTGTATTATGTAATTTATTTCTGATTAAGAATCAATGCCAAAATATAAAATTTGCATCTGTAAGGTCTAGCATTTTGTTTATATTAAAAGTTCCCAAACAACCTGCACTATTTGATATGGGGAATAATAAAAACAATACATCTTTAACTATATAATTAGAATTTATAAATCTTTTAAACTTTATAAGGATGTAATCAGTGAAGAGAGAGGAGTAGTATTTTTATTTTCCTTTAAGCACAAGTCTTTCAAGATCCAGTAAAATGCATTAATTCTAAATTTAGAGAAAGATTCTACAACATAGTTGTTATTATTTATTAATCTTTGGTGTATGGATTTTGAAGTAGATTGGTTAGAGGAATTTAATGATATTAAATTCAAAATTATGGATTTGGCTTATAATTCAACATTTAGAAAACTTAATCCACCTTCTAGCCAATGTTTAACATGTCAGTCAAAGGATATTCTTGGTTTCTTGGAGAACCAGAGAAAAATAAAAAGACTATAATTTAATTTCTTAAAGATTTTTTTAGGAGGGATAAAAAAAGTGATTGAAGATAGAAAAGCATTTTAGTAGGACTCTTGTTTTTATTAAAGTAAGTCTTCCATTGTAAATTTTTTGGTTCCAATTAATTATTTTAGTAACAGTGTCTATTAAATTACTATAACTTATTGCTATTGAGTCTTTTACAGTAGATTTAATTATAATTCCAAGATAATTAATTTATGAATTCTCCCAAATAAAATGGTTATGGTTTCTTAAATAATTATTAACTTTTTATTAAGTAAAGTTTCTGTTTTATTAGGGTTAAACATTAAACCTGATGCTTTCTCAAAGTAATTACTAGACTTAGTTACATTTTCTATTGAAGCTTCAATATCCCCACTTGTTATTAAAATGTCATCTGCAAATTATTGAATTTTACAGGAATAACTTTCATCTATTGAGAATCCCTGAATTTTGCTATTAGATCTTATACAATTTGTGAAAGATTCAATTGCTAGAGCAAATAATAGAGGTGACAATGGACAACCCTTTTTTGTACCTTTAAATATTTTGAAAGAGCTAGAAAGAAAAGAGACAATTTTAATAAAAGAGAATAAGTTACTTTATAGATTAGTTATGAGATTTATAAAATCTAGGGAAATTTCATATTGTTTAAGTGTTATTGTTTAAGTGCTTTAAACAAATAATTTCAACTAATAGAATCAAAAGTCTTATTTATATCTAGACTTATTATAGTTATTTTATGTTTTTATTAGCCAGATCTACTAAAGTATTAAGCCTAATTATGTTATCCTGAACCTTTCTATGTAGCATAAAATCAGTCTGATCAACATTTATTAATCCTGACATAATAAGATTCAATCTTTTTGCAAGAATAGAAATAAATATTTTATAATTAATATTTAATAATGAAATAGGATGGTAAGAAGAATATAAGTTAGAATCTTTATTTGGTTTCAAGATAGAAGATATCAGGTTTTATTTCCAGGAGGGGGGATGGTTAAGTGATGTTTAACTTGTTCAAAAACATTTTATAGGATATTTAAAATATTCTCTGAGGAATAATTTGTATAATTCTGGGATTATACCATCAAGCCGAGGGGCTTTATTTGGTTTAAGATTATTAATTTTATCCTTTAACTCCTTAAGAGAGAATGACACCAATTTTGGTTCTTTGGTTAATTTAAACCATGTATTGTCTTTCAAAAAGTCATTGGTTGTGTTATTGATTTTGAAGTCTGTCTCTTTGTTAATAATTTTGTCATACTATCTCCTAATACATTCTAGTATGTCTTTAAAATCAGTTAATTTTTATTTTTATCACATTGGAAATTATTTAATATTATTAGTATTTTTTTTTCTTATCTCTAACAGCCAAGCCGTGTAAGCCTTTTAGGTTTACTGAGTAAATATGTAATTTTAATTTTCCAGATTTATTGATATTATATAGTGAAGTGCATACAAATATTTCTGATTTAATACTCTCAACTCAGTGCTTGCTGATTTGTCATAAGGGTTTAAATTGGATTTCAATCGATATTAGACTGCAAAGATATCAACTCCTTATCCTACTTTTTTATGTATGTACCAATTTTTATTTTTTCATTATAGATAAGCTTCTAAAGAGTCTCAGAGAATTACTTTGGAAATGTCTCCATTATTATTAATTTCAATGTATTGATCTATTTCTTTTACAAACCAGTCCTTAAAGTATCTTAATTTTACTACATAAGCAGGGATTATTTGATAGTAAGTCAAATTATTTGGCTTTAACAGTAACATAAATGTAATAGCATTGTGGTCAGATAACAATACATCTTCAATTTTAGTAAATAAACTACTATATGTAAAAGCTTTATCAATGTTTGTCTGAGAGCAAAATTTATAAGAATAATGTGTAAAGTTAACGAGTTATTTGATTTAAAATCATAGGTATGTCTCAAATGTTGATAATTAATAAAATGATCTATGTGTTTTGCTACTGAGGTTAGCTTAGGAACCTCATTAGTAGTTGTGTCTTTACTAGAACGAATACAGTTAAAGTATTCTGCAATAATTAATTCACCTTTTGTATATAAGGTTATATTATCCAAATATTTCTTAGCAACTTTGGCTCCAATTCCAGATATCAAGTAAGAATTCACAAACGTATACTTTTTGTCAGGTTCTACTATGCTAAATGCAACATGTCATTTTTATCTGAATACGTATTTAATATTTTAGGCAAAGGTAAAGGATTTTTCCAAAGAATACGAGAGCCTTTCCTATTTGGTTTTAAATGAGAGCTTATAAGAGTTAAACAAATTTTTAACACCAATCTATCTACATCTCCAGATACAAATATATTTCTCTTAAGAAAATTATGTGAGCTTTATGCAGTTTTAAACATTTGTTTAAGCTACTCCTCTTCTATGAATTAAGTCCATTGATGTTTAATGAAAGACAATTATATGTTGACATTCATAAGAACATGTAAATGTACTGATTTAAGATGATTTAGCTTAAAATATAATAACCAAGTACTAATAATTGTTGCTGTAGTCAGATACAAAACAAAAAAAGCTAAATTTCAAACTTATATACATTCAAATATCCCATCATGGAACAGAAATTCCCTGATTTGATGATATAATCATACAAATCACACATCAACCAACCCATCCCAATGTCATAAAGCTAAACAGTTGCTACTGCTTTTTAATTTAAAACAATATTAATTATAACTATTTAGACCACTGAAGTCATGTTAAAAGGAACAGCAATATAAAGTGTTAATTTCAGAAATATTATTATTTAAGATCATAGAAATATAAAGTTGGCAATGTTAATAAAAATAATGTTATTATTTTAAATATATATAAAAAAATCTCAAAAATAATGCATTTCAAATTTCTCTATTTGGTCAAGACATTTAATATAGTCTTTTCTTCTAATTAATCATGCTATAGAAAATACTATAAATAGCCTAGTACTTATGCCTTTTATGGACTAAATAAATAAAACTGACAGCACCTATGACACATTAACCTACAGACATCATAACACTAATACATATCAAGATCACATATCATAAAACTTTTAAAAGTCATTTAATCACATGGGTGAAAAGATGAAAGCAGTTGTCAGAATATGGAAGTATAATTAAAAGGTACAACAATTTAAAATGAAATATTTGTATATATTGTATGTGTTTATATATGCATAATATGTTTACATGGATGTGCATACATATAACGGTGTGTATATGTTTGTAAATTATGAGTAGATGCTTGATATGTATATTAACAGTTAATAGAGTGAATATGTATTATGTATCTATGGATGACAGTAAATATACAAATGAATGAGTGCTTTTATGTGAACGTTTGTATTATGAATGGAAGTCTGTTACGGTCAATACCTCTAGTACTTCTGTACAGGAAGTATTCTTTTATGATTATATTTTAAGCATCATTTACTTACAAATTTACTTATATTAGTATTCATTGCCATATTCTGAAATGTGCAGATCAAGCTTTTGCATTCATCATACCAATGGGAGATGAAAAATGCTTGAAATGATTTAAAAAGTCATTTTAGTATAAAATAAAATTACATATTTCACTAATAAATGCAGAACATTCAAAAAGTTAAATCTGCTCAATATTATTTCCCAATAAATATCAAAGTAACTCTGAGTAATTAAAGCAACAGATGTGCAGATTGAGGTGTTTTAAGCATCTTCTCCTCTAAACTGTTTCATATAGCACTGAAGACAACAGCTTATATTAAAGTATAAGTACAGTAATGTATATAAATGATGTTATATGCAAATTCATATCTATAAAGAAGTCAAATAGATATATTTCTTTCACAGCAAATTTATAATAACTGTTAATAGTTTCCAGTCAGATATCTGTGAAAATCATTTTGTATAAAAAAACAATTATATAGCAACCAGTGTGCAGAGGTGTGAACCATATGTTATCCCATATAAGATATGTTAGCTTCCTGCATGCTTGTTTTCATTTGAATTTTAGTAATGGAGTGGTCCCTGTGTTTAACCTTACAGGTTTGTTGTATTGCACAGCTCTTTTGGGCACATCAGGTGTTAGCTTTCACAATTGCATTTCAAGGAAAGCATTGGGACAGCTGTATACTGAAGTAATACCACAAGCTTATGGGGTATTTCGTTTTTGTAGGCTGTTGATTATATCTTGTGTAGATACATCTGTAGACCGCTTACTTATGAATAGACAAGTGGGGTCTATATAAACACGTATTTCAATTTGAATGTGTTTTTGCATATGGATGTCCTTATGTATATAGAATTACAATGCAGCATCATTTACTTAAGTATAGATGCTTAATCTGCATCTAACCAACTTTGAGATAATTAATAGCTCTCTGTAACAATATTTGAATACACTGCTAGATGCTATATATGGCACATGTAATTCTCTGTTTACTATACTATCAGCTTCATTCATGCTATGCATTTGTAAGGGATCTATGTTAAATCTTTGAATGCTTAAAAACGTGAACAATGATTTATCGAACCCATGTAAGTGAAAGCTTACAATCTCAAATGCTTAGAACAATAATTTGTTTCCAAGGGAAAAAAAAATCGCTGTTCAACAAAACAAAAACAAAAAATTTAAAACATTATATAAAGTAGGGGGCTTCACTCCCACACCTCCCCAATGTGGGGGGCTGTGCCCCCCACATCCCCATACTTAAATATACCAACTTTGAGATCGCACTACCGTCACGAAAACAGCAAAGTAACAAAAGCAGCCAAGCGATTTCTTTTCCAGGGAAAGAATTTGCTTATATGCCGTTTCGCTACTTTGCCTTTTTGTGCTTTTAAGTTCAATCAGGACACATTCAAAAGTATGTGTCTTCGATCATTTAATAGGACCCTTTTGTAAGTATTCTGTATTTCACCAACAGTTTTAATGCTTAACTACCTCTTTGTATTATATTTCAGGTCTTCCATTAACTGTGGATTAGACATGGTCTGTGTGTTTGTTATATATCTTTTATGAGATTAAACATTTAGATGTGCCACTGTCTGTTGCAAGAAACAGTTCAGTTATTTTATTTATTAGATATTATTTAATGAAACTATCTATTCCTGTACAGAATCTGCATTTCGAGGGAGCCCAGGTATAAAATGCCAGATAGCCCTTGAATAATGCAAAATTTAGAAAATATCAGAAATATAACACATAGCTAGCAAAGAAGTTAAGGGTTTGTACTTGCATAAAGAGAATGTGGATATAAAACAATATATTAGGTCAGTGACAATAATGGATCAGTTAAGGAAAGTAACCTTTTAAAATATTAGGACTCACAATGCCAAGTCCTGAAATGTTTAGAATGAATAATCAAAATTCCAGTCTGACAGTGTGTAAACATTTGTGTGTACAATATTACATGTAGCATGTTACAGAACCGGAGAAACTGTAGAGAGAATTCCATTACTGTAATAGGTACTTATTTGTTTATAAGAAGTAGTCTGCATAGCAGTAACTGAATAATTCATTATTATTAAAGTTATATTAATATTTTAGCTTCTTTCTTGACACATTAAAACCAGTAATATTGTTTTAAACAATCATTTTCATGTTCCTCTGTACTGTGATTATCTGCAACATAAGTATATTATATATACACTTTACTTGTATAAAGGATATAACTTTCACTGAACTATAATTAGGATGACCACAAGATGTCTCCAAACAGAGATTAGTGAGAGGTGTCTTTAAGTCTGTATATGTCTTCTTCTTCTTCCCACTACACTCTTCTTTCCTTTTTTTCCTTTCATTATTAAATGTTCTAAAAGATAATGAGCATAAAAACTACATGGATATGTTTCTGCTGCTCATTTTAACATTCTAAAAGTTCACATCCTGTAAATTAGGGTTAAGGTACAAAATGTATTTCCTGCAGCACAGGCAGCTTGAACATGGAATCTGGACTGTTATAAGTTACAAAAACTGTGGAAAAAATATTATCAATCGATTTAACTAAGACTAGGCAGGAAAAGGGACTAAAAAAAATAAGTTACTTCAAAAAGCAGTTAATAGCATCTCTACTTCTTTGAGTAAGAGCCCAAGTAATGAACAAACACCACATAAATTAAACCTATTAAAAGAAAGTGAAGTAATGTACATAAATGATTTTCATGTAACCAAAACCACTCAACATAATACCCACTACCCAGAGATAAAAAAACAGATTTCATGAAATTCTGTATAGAAAGTACATATAAATCAGTGAATTAGTTAAACATGTTAATATACACTCCCTACTTACACACTACTCTCTATGGTAGAAAACAATGTCTGAGAGGATTTAAACAGAATAATACAGAAACTTTTAATTAATACTAATATTAATATATAAATGCACTATCTCAGATACTGTCAATATAGACACACCACCACCACATACACACTATTCTCTATGTTTGAGAATATAATTAGAATTAAAATAACATAATAAAGGGAATTATAAATAATAGTAATAATAACATATATATATATATATATATATATATATATATATATATATATATATATATATATATATACATATACACTATTTTGGATACTATAAAAAGGTATTTTGATAAAGTACAACTTTTTGTTTTGCCTTGTATTTGACTATGAGCTATAAGAGACAACATTGAATACCTGTGAGAAAGCTATCTAGGCAAAATAGAAAATGAGAACAGCATTACTTTTTTTTAATTTTTTTCTTACTATTTTTGTCCTTTGAAGACCAGCCATTTCTTGTTGCTTGTCGCTTTAAGATGACAAGTGTCCATTCCATATTTTCTGATTGATGAAAAAGTTTCTTTTTTCTGAGAAAAGTTGACTGCATATTCTAGAGAATTAAAGGTTTTCTAACCTTCTGGTAAAAATATCATAAGTCTGGCTGATAAAATTAGTTGAGCTTTAATGTTTAGCTTCTTTAAGTCTTTTATGAATGGAATACGTGCTTTTGTTTTGATCATAATAGACACAGTATAGTCACTGTCAAACCTGATAGTGTTATTTATTTTTATCAGAGAATTAGTCCAAGCAGTCTTCAGTACCAGGTCCTTGTCTTGGCTGGAAAGAAATTTTGCAATAATAGATCTAGAGACTGGAGGATTTTTCTTCAAATAAGAAGCCAAAAGAGATCTATGGGCTCACTCAATACCAATAAGTATTTGTTAAGTTTGTATAATAAAACCCTGCCAGAAAAAAAAATAAAGCAGAGCTAAGACTTTGTGCTGTTAGCAGTTTGCTATCTTGGCCCTAGCCAGTTTTCATTTTTCTGATGTTCAACCATTTTACACTTTGATGTAAAACGATCACATTGTGTTTGGTCTTATCATTATTTGCTATGTGGTGATGCATTCACATGTAGATATAGATGTATAAAATAAATGCTTTGAAATCTTTTTTTTATCCCCATTGGATATCATTTTCATTGGCTCACTTCCCAGTGACCACTCCATGTCGGGACTACCTGTATGTTGCCTACGTCCTGAACTTACTGCAGACTTGCTGGGGCCAACTGTGGATTATATGAGTGTCCTTGGGGCTCAAACATTTCTTCGTGTCCCTTTTGTTTTAAATACCCTGTCCTCTCTCCAGTCTGCTTCCCATGTTCATTCATGTGTCTGAGAGCTACTCAACTCTCTCAAACCCAGGATGGGCAGGGTCATACCTCCCTGCCACACCATCAGTCAAATGAGTAAATAATTGGGTCATCTGGGCTGTAGTTAGGGCTTTATCCCTCTACTCCAGTGGAATGGTCAAAATGCTGTAAAATGTTGAAAGAAAAGATAGGTTTATTGAGCCACAAAGTTGATTTCAATGAAATTCTGAGCTGATAGCAAAGGGCTACCTGATGAGAAATTAATGTTGGTACTCGGAGAAATCTTGAACAGATTGCTGGGCTAACAGTTTTGCTTTACAGTCCATCAGTGATAACTGGTACATAATCCAAAATTGACAGGTGATAAGAATGATTGGAGGTTGAGTGACTCTTATACCTGACTAACTTACACCTATTTTTACAAGACGTGAGTAAGAGTCTCTATAAATATGGATACAATACAGAGAAACTATGTGTCAATGAGAATTAAAAATAAACAAAGGGATAATGGGGTAAATTATGTGAAGTAGGTGCCAATTCAGAGTCATGTGGCTAGTGGGCAACAGGTGGTGGTGGTTCCTTTTCACATGGTGTTTTTAAGAAGGACAACAAAAGATTGGTTAGAGACCTGATCCTTCCCCAGTGTATGAAATGAGTATTACTACATGGTCACCCCTTGGATATCTGAAGGATTAGACTATTAAGGCAGGCATCCAGTTTGGTAATAAAATGGTAAGACCCCATTCCCTTAGCTAAATCAAATCTGGGAACACTCACTGGACAGGCAGGAAGCAGCAATGGGGAGAAAGGTCTCTAGGTGGCAATCATCAGTAAACTTATGAATTTCTAAATCGGTATGGCAGCTGGCAATCTTCCAAATTTGCTGAGATGCAGATGTTAGGCAAATCAGTACTGAAGGTTTCCTGAGTCTAACATAAGAAAGTAAAATATTTAGAATGAATAAAAGGTATTGTCTTGAATAAACAATGGCATACAGAATTCTTAACTGAAGTGATAATAAAGGAGTGTAGTCTTTTTAAAGTATGGAGATGCGAATGATGACTACATCAGCCAAGTGATTATGATACTGCTTAAGTAATTATCAGTGTTTGTGTTGACAACAGTAAAAACATGATAGAGAAAGAAGGGGTTGTCTTTGAAGGGAGAGGAATTTGAGGAAATTGTTTATTGGTAGCAAGATTGAAGGGAGATCATTACAGCAAGTTATTAGAAGTACTATGTAGTTATGCTGCAATGCAATAAATATATATATATATATATATATATATATATATATATATATATATATATATAATTTTTTTTTTGTTACCATGATTGTATTTACAAACATGCTGTATAGATATTTTTTGCCATGGAAGAAAGTAAATCTGTCATCCCACGGCTAGTAAACTTTGCCATAAGAACTGATAAATGAAGAAACAGCAAAAGCGTCCTCCACTGGTGATGAACTGGTAAAAAATAAATACAGTAGGATAAATATTAAAGGCCACAAAATGGACAAAAGCCAACTTCTATATCATGTTTCAATTAAATAATTTGAACAGCTTTGCCTTTTTTGTAATATCTTATATTTGTTTTGAGGAAAAGCTTATTCAGTTACGGTTGAGAAACCTAACCTGAACTAATACTCACTTACAACTATCCAATTATATTTTTCAAATATCACTGAATGATTTAATTAAAATATGCCTAATTATTTTGATTCAGCTATAGCAAGCAGTGATATAGCAGATGTCTATTTCTCAATCATATCAATTAGTGGCACCACTTTATATAAGTTTCTGTAAAGCATCAAGCCCAATGCAACATCCCTGGCTTTCTTTTGCTTGACAGATGATGACATCATTCTGTCTGTTGCTTTGCTTATTAAACAGAAGCATTCAGGATGAAATAGACATGGGTTGTTGGAGAGAGGCCAAGGTAGTTCCATAATTCAAAAATGTCGAGGGCAGAAAGCTATCCAATTAGCATAATGAGTTTGCACACAACTGGCACTCATTGTATCCTATAAGACAGAAAAATGATCATTATTTCTTCATGGTTTCCATATTAGGTAAGTTACAATTACAGATGTGATGAAACTAGTTGATTGTATTGCACTAGAAGTAGAGCAACTCATGTTTACTTTAGTTGTTTTCCTGGATTTTTCAAAAGAATTGGACAGCATTGCCATCGCTTTGTTTTGCTAAAAATAGTGATTCACACAGAATGCAGTATGTCAGCTCTGTCATCATTCAAAACCTACTCAGGAAATGGGTCACTGCATAGAGCAATGCATTCTCAGATAAGAAACAATGTATTGTCATTATTCCCCAACCCTCCCTCCTTAGCATTCTACCTTTTTTAGTAATTCAAAAGAAAAAAAAATAAACTTTTGGAATAAATTCAGCGTGTGCAGTATGCTGATGATTCTACAGTTATCCACAGCAAAAAAGTTAATTTCTTTGGAAAGCTGCAGTTTGGTTTCAGCACTGTCACTGAATATCTAGCTATAGAGGATGACAATAGTCATTATTGGCAGGCACAGTTACCTGTCACTGAGGGTCAAGTGATAATAGTCTATCCAGTAGTTAGTAGTCCTAGCAGTCACCGGTTGAGCTGCATTAGTTAGTACATGACCATCACATTAGATAAATATCTGATCTTCTGGGAACTCATCCTACATACAATAAAAGGTCACTAACTGTAAGTGAAGTAGTTTATATAAAATGAAAGCTTAAGCTTTTATATTACGGCAAAATAAAACCACACCATACTGTTGAATCTAGAATCAAGCAGGAGGTGTGCTCAATTCAAAACATTGCTGCAAGCAGTACAGTCACCATTCTTAGTATATTAGGTATGCAACAAAGAAGACCAGTCTTCAACAGGTAAGACAGCCTTTACATCCTTTTAGAATGCTACAAATTTAAGTGCCTTCTTTGTCACAAATTAGTTATACTATTTTGATTGATTTTGCTATTACCTTACTTCATACAGTGAAATCCTTGGCCTTTTTATTCTGCTGACTGCAAGGTTTCAGTAACTTTGTGCTGTTCCACCTTATTGCTATTATACTGTTGTTCACTTTAGATTTGCTTATAGTGGTGCATTACATTTAAATAATATTACATTGTTGCACCTTGTTGCTTTGGTACTGTTGCTCAGTACTGGCAATATGTAAAATAATACTGTAATGTTGCCTGTCACTGATATTAAGTATTAAGAAAAAAAAGATCAATTTATCTCTGTTACTAATTGCACTTTTTGATCATTGATGCTGTTGCACAGTTGCTTGCTACTGATTACTGTAGTGACTGCTTTAGTACTGCACTACAGAATACATGTTTATCTATGTGATATGGTTCTATTACTTGTCAGTCTGCTTTTCTGATACTTCACTAAAACTATTTGATGTATAATTACTGCATTTAAAACTACTCATTTAGATTTTCTGTCAATATTACAGTCACTGTACTCTGATCCATTAGGTTAAACTACCTGGTTACTCATTGTTTTACTAGTTAGGTACAGACCACATTTGTCATCTGGGTAAAGCTATGTGATTTATACTTGCCACTTGTTTCTGATCATCTTTCTGATTCTACATACCTCTGGAACTTGTACATTTCTTTTCTTCTTTTTTTCAGGTGTGAATATTACAGATTTCTTAGCTTCTTGCATCCTTTACCCAGATCATACCTTTTTTCTAGCAAGTCAATAATCCCTCCATCTTAAACCAAAAGTAAGTTATTAACATGTCTTGTTTTGTTATACCCTTATTCATCTGCACTTGCTAATTTGGAATCTCAGTCTGCTTTTGCCTCTTCTGTAGCCGGCATGATAGCACTATTATATATTTTGAGACTGTAGTAACAGTCTCATGCTTGCCAAAGACTCTCTCTTGCTATATCATAATGATTCTGTATAGGAGAGGGCTATGTATTTACTTAATTTAGAGGCTACCTTCCTCACCTCAGAACAAATTCAGTAAGCAAAACACACACACTCACATTCTCACACACTCTCTCACACACACACACACACACACACACACACACACACACACACACACACACACACACGTGCGCACGCACACAAACACACACACACTGGCACATGCGCATGCACACACACACACACACACACACACACACACACACACACACACACACACACACACACACACACAAACAGAGCACAGGACACTTCTGTTAAACCAGATTATGCTGAATTTAATACCTTATTGGTATGTTTGGCTGAGCATGTTTTAAACAAAAATGTATTTTACTTCCAGGGTGAATGTTATTGGCAATTGCAGGGTACAGCTATGGGGGCATCATTTGCCCCCATATATGTGGATCTGTGTATGGCTTTCTTTGAGGAATGTATGATTTATGATCCACCTCATAATATTTACGAGGTAGAAATAGATATTTGGCGCAGATATTTGGATGATTGTTGGATGGTGTGGTGGGCAGATGTGATATATCTGCAGGAATTTTTGAAGTATCTAAATGATAATTTTTCGGGTATTGAATTTACTCTTACATCACATCATGATAGTATCAACTTTTTAGATGTGACCGTGTATCAGAATGAGGATCATACCCTTAGTACAAAAGCGTTTCGTAAGTATCCACAATACAATAGCTTTCTTCATGCATCTAGTATGCATCCCCGACACAACATCTGCAATATTTCAAAATCACAATTTATGCGCATCAAAAAAATTAGTTCTTCCACACAGGAATTTGAACATGCCAGACAGGATTTATGTAACAGATTCTTGGATAGGGGATATAGGGAGTCAGATATTGCACTTGCCAGTAATTGGAGTTGTGCTCAAGATAGAGACACATTGCTGGAATACAAACATTATAAGCCAACACAAATGGGTGAAAATCTTAGATTTGTGACCACTTATGGATGTAATAACAATATCATTAGAAATGTAATTGATACACATTGGAACATACTTATGGCCAATGACCAACTTAGAGGATGCCTGGGCCCCAGATGTCAATTTTCTTACAGATGTGGGAGGACTTTAGTTGCGCACTTCTCACAATTTAAACATGAAGAGAGTGGAGAAGCGGTGTACAAACAACTGACAATGTTGGGGGATCAGTTATTGGGAATGTTTCCTTGTGGACATTGTGCGTCATGTCAATTCATGAGTAAACTCAAACAATTTACCAGTGCTAATACCAGCAGGGTTTATGATCTTAAGATGTTTGGTAATCGTGCTAGTAGCTGGATAATATATCTGGCCACATGTAAATGCTCTGCCTTTCATGTGGGCCAAACATCCCGATCATTGAGAATATGGATGTCAGAACATAGAAGTGATGTCCGTAATAAAAGGGAGACGAATGACCTATACAGACATACCATCAAAGATCCTAGTGCCGAATTTAGATTCATGGTAACAGACAGAATCATTGGTGATAGGAGTAATCAGCAAGGTTGGCATACTATTCTTAATCATAAAGAGAAGTATTGGATTATTAATTTAGGAGCATTATTTTCTCCTGGACTTAATGACCATTTATGAAGTATACCACAGATCATTGCTTCTTTTTATATATTCTTTATATATTCATTATATATCAGATTTATATACAGTATGTTTACAAACGTTTGTATATACAACATTTTTTTGTATTTTGTGTTATTTTTATAATCTTTACATTTATATTTATTATTTATATTATTTTTTTTTGATTTACAATGTTGTCTCATTAATATTTAATTTATATGTAGTATTTGGGTTGGACCACATTTGTTATTGGTTGTGGGAGTGTATATATTGTAATGTAATATTTGTAAAATGCTTTTTCACTGAAGAAGGCTGGTTAGTCAAAACTGGTCTGACTAAAGTATTTATGTTATAATTTTTATATAATAGTGCTTGGTGTACTCTATGCTGGCCACTGGTGTTTTTACTACCTAAGCCTGCCTCCAAGGCTAACTTTTGGGATGACAGTATAAAGGTCATTAATGAAGATGGAAAACAGCAAGGGCCCTGGTATAGAGCCTTGTGGTACTCCAAGGGTGTTAGGTAGAAGGTTAGAGAGTTTGTTCTGCAGAGGACAGCTTGCTGTCGACCATTCAGGTAGCAATGAAACCATTGAAGGGCTCTAGTATCTAGACAGAATGTTTGCAGGGTGTGGATTAAAAGTTGATCAACCATATCAAATGCCTTGGAAAGATCCAATAAGAGGGCTGAGGTTATATAATTATTGTTGCAATTATGGTTTATGGTGTTGGTAAAGGCTAGGAGGGCTGAAGTAGTGCTGTGATGAGGACGGAAGCCATGCTGAGTGTCTGCCATAAGGTGATTCTGGATTAGGTGGTGCATGAGTTGTTTATGAATACATTTTTCCATAATCTTTGCAAGTGGAGAGAGTAAAGCTATTGACCTATAATTGGAGAATTCAGTAGAGCTGCCTCCTTTGTAAAGTGGGATTACATAGGATATTTTCCAGATGGTGGGAATTTTAGCTTCTACTATGGTTCGATTGATTAGTATTGAGACGGGGTAAGCAATAGCATCAGCTGATTTTGTAGGTACTCGGCAGGGAGTTGATCAGTAGAAAGTGTAGTGGGTTTTAATTTTTTGATCAAGGTACGGATAAATGAAGTGGTGACTGGTTGGAAGCTGAATGCGAGTAGGCTTCCAGGAGTGCTACTTTAAGGACCAGGAGAGCTAGGAGGTAGTTGGCTAGCTAGGGCTTGAATTGTCTCAGTAAAGAATCGGTTAAAACTGTCAGAAACATCTTCAGGGGTTTTATCAATAGTAGCAGCAGGGATTGGGGTTGAAGGTTGTCCAGGATGTAGTGTACCATCACCTCTTGATTTTTCAATGGAATCTAGAAACATGATTTTTGTATTTTTTTTAGTGTGTGTGTGTGTGTGTGTGTGTGTGTGTGTGTGTGTGTGTGTGTGTGTGTGTGTGTGTGTGTGTTAAGTATGTGTGATTATTTTACTGTTTGATTTACTTTCATTTGTAATGTCACATAGGAATTTTTGTCTAGTAAGGCTAACTCAATCCACAAAATGTATGTAAGTTAATAAAATAAATAAGTTAGTCTATAACCAAATCAATAAATAAAGCATGTTTCAAATTAATAAAGACTGCATCTAGGAGTTTTAATGAGATATATCCATGAATGGAAAATTCAACATTTTATTACTGAGCTACAGTTATGCTAATTACCCACATAAAAGAAATCAGCCCACTCTCAAAGTGAACAATATATATTCCCCTCCCCAAGGGACTTTCATAACTACCTTACATAATTTCCTTGTAGCCTCTCCTCTTCCTTATTTGTTACATCTTGCAACTTACTTTTAAGCTTTCCCTTCCTAATGTAACACCAAGTTGGCATATATGTACAAATGCGCCTGATAGGTAAACTCAGTACATGAAGAGATTTAAGATATACACAATACTGAATAAGAATGTTCCATACAAAAGAGGTCTAAGTCAGAACTGGTATGTGTTATTATCTGCTTTGTAAACAGTGAAATTAAATTGTACATGATGTAAGCAATATGTGCCATGTTTATACTGTTAAGAATGCAAGAAATTAATGTAAAGTAATAATATTTGCTGCAGCCATGAAGTCTTTATGCTCAAGGTACAGTCTGTCTGCAAAATGACTGCTTAGCAATGTACTAACATCTCATGCTAAATAACTACAAATATTTTGACTATTAATTCCTACGCAGGCAGAAGAGTCAATTTCATTCCTGACATGCATTGCTTACAGCTTCTGTTTTCTGCAAATGGTTAAGGAAATATAATTACAGCCATCAATCTTTATTTATTATTCCGATAAAGTTACTCATAAAATTAAAATGTGATTCATTTGTCCTATTGTTTTGAAGAAATCTGAAAGGAGCTGAGACATTTATATCTTAGAATCTTCTAATGCTGTTAGACTTTTTTTAGGTACTCAGCTGTTTAACAGAGTACAATAAAAGGTATTCGGTCTGATGTACTATTCTTATGCAATAGTGTGTGGATGCAGAACACCATGCACATCAGATACATTTCAAGATATTTATGAACTGATTTACCCAGATATTACATATAAAGTTTCAAGGGAATTTATCCACTGTAGCGTGACAGTGCTCAATTAAAAAGTGAATATATGATATCAGTATTTAATATCTTGTTTTATACATAATCCTGTAGCATTAGTCTACTAAACATGTACTACTTTCCTAAAAAATGTTCATTGTTAGAATCTCCTGAAGTAGATTTTCAGGTCAATATTACTTTTTTGGGAAGAGTATGAGTTTTGACACTGTATCAGAAAAATTTAATGTATTAATTGATTTACTTCATTGTTTTACATTTTCTGTATCCTTTTCAGAACCGTTGGGGATCCATAGGGTGTCCTAGTAGTAAATAGATGAAGGGCAGTAAAATAATCAATGTATGCACCGCTATGATAAATTTAATCTTGTGAGTTCAAAACAAGTATATTTTAAATGTAGGAGTAAACCAGATCACTTGATGAAAGTCTGTGTAGACACAGAATGGACATGCACAATCTACCTTGAACAACAACTCTCAGACAGCTATGTTAATGGCTGCACCACTGTGTTACTCTAGAAAAAAAACACTTAGAATATTCTTAAGCAAGTTCTGTGCTTAAGTCCTAATTATTCTCAGCTTTCTATTGATTTGGCACTTAATATAGTAACTTCAACAATTATCTGTGAGGTGTCCTGTAGATTGAAGCCATCAACCTTTACATGGCAGGATCCTGGCTACTTATTATGAGCATCAGTAGCTTAAACCAGGATTGTATGGCCTAGATTTTATTCTAGGACCACAGTTATCTTTTGTTTTTTCTTTAAATCAGATAATTTTCTAGCTGTCGTACGATAAAACATAATCTGTTTCAGCTTTCTTTTTTGCATCAGTCATTTTTGCTCTGACCGTGATGCTGTGACATTACTCATCAAACCAAACCAAATTAAAAATGATATTATCTTTAAGGATTTTTATGTGGTAACTTTTGTGTTTTGAACAATCACCTTGCATTAATCAACTAAGGCTGTATATTAGCGCCCCACCATAAATTGCTGGGAAACCATTCTCAATCCCCTACAAGAAGTTAAGTAAGTGTGCAGATAACACCTCTTGAGGCAGAATCTTAGTATATAAAAATAATCTACACCGATCACAAATCTAGATTTACAAAATCAGCAAATTCTTAAAGCAAATGGAAAAAAAAACATATAAAGTGTTTAAACATTACTCAGCTCAATGTCACAAGGCTAATATCAACTCCATCCAATAGGAACTCACTAAAACAATTAAAAGAAGCAAAGCTTCATTTGGGGTAAAACTTGCCATTAAGCTAAGAGATAATAATGCCTTTTAGAATGAAATCAAAAAACTGAATGAGAAGAAACAAGAAAGTAGTTTGCTATTGCAACGTTATGTACCACTCCCCTCCCCAAAAAAAGATATTGCACTACAGTATACAGGTTTAATACATATTCCATGCAAAAGATGGATGCCCCATCTACTATGTGCCCTTGCAGTGGGCTCTCACCTGAAATTACATCCAAAATGGTCACTGCTGCCCTCTACAAGGTCAGAAATGCCAGCTTTTTTGGCCAAGACCAAATATCAGATAGCTTAATTTGTCCAATCAGAAATAGTTAATATACCCCAAGACATATTCTTAGTAGAACATTTAAAACTGATTGGATCTCTGATATCTGGAAATAGATTATCATTCCAATCAACAAGGAATGCTCTTCAACCTTCAACATATGCTGATAATTACAGTCCAATTAGCATCACAATCATACTATGCAAGGTGATGGAGAGAGTCATCATGAAACTTATTATGGAAGACAAAATGTGTTAAACATAGGTTTCGTGGGCTTAACCTCATAATTTTTTTTGAGTGTAAAACAACTTCCTGGATTAAGGTTTAACTGTCCGTACAGCATACATTGATCTGGCTAAAGAGTTTGGCACTCTGCCCTATGAAGACGTCATGAATATACTCAAGCATTTAAAGTAAAATGATACTTTAATAACCTGGGTTCCACAACTGGTTACATTATCAATACACATCAGTTTAGAACCAGAGGATTCCTAACCTTATTATTCTGTGTCACCAGTGATTTACCTCAAGGCTGTGTTTTGAGTCTTTTATTGGCACCTTTTTCAGAGATGTCAAAACTGATTCCACTGTCCTATCCTCCAAATTTACAATTAACTGCAAACGTGGGGGCATTGTCTTTAATCCTGTTGAAAATGTTTTAGCAAAAGCAATGTCACAAAAATGCAGTATTCTGCATTCTGGCAGTTCTCAATAAAAGAAAAAAAAGATTTATAGATAAGTGATGGGCAACAGTAAAAGACTTTGAGCCACCATTAAACAGAAGGATAAACCCCTTACTGTACCCCAGATGGCCCACCTTTCATTAGCAGCACAGGTACTGGAAGAGTTGCAGGGGGAGGATGGGAGTGAGTTGCCAATGTTTGTTCACCCATCATGGGAGAAGGAAGCAGCCTAGGATAGCTGCAGTAGTACTATTCAGCTGGTGAGTTCAGTGCTACACAACCAGTGTGTAGCTTTGTTAACAAGTTGTGCATATGCTGAATTGAGTATGCACTTCCATAAGGAAGAGACTGCAGAGCTTACAAGGCTGCTGCAGGCTTGGTAGTAGTTAGATCACAGTCCTCTGCAGGAATGTGATGCTGTACAAGCAAAATGTATCTCCTTTCAGGCCACAAACATACATCATGATGAGCCCATGAGGGGCTAGGTAGCGTCTAATTGGTGCAAAGAATGCAGAGAGGAGCTGGTGGTGAGCTGTAGTGAGGAAAAATACAGTAAAAGCCTGTGAAGTTGATATCCAGTTAGCAACAACCATAAGTACAGAATATGGGGTTTCACACATGATCTTTTGTGGGTTTGATAGTATTGTCATAGATATAATTGTTGCCAAACCAGCTAAATAATATTGTTCAGTAACCCACTCAGTTGATATCTAGTGTACTTGACAAAATGATAAAGATTTGCTATAAAGGGAATCAGAAGTCTTTAAGGCTTACCTTATGTCCAAAGTAAACCTCCGTCTTCACTCTATCTTATCACTTTCTTAGAAAAGGTGTATACCTCGCATACAAAGCATTAAAAAAACCCTGGTTGTTTGAAACCTTTGGCTTAAAATACCTTCCTACTGACCTAAAAACAAGAGGTCACTTGGTCTCAACAGAAGATATATCAACAGTAACAGGATCCCACAAAACAGTAAAACTGCCTACTTATGTGTTATCTACAAAATGTGGAATGCACTAACTCACAAACAATTTAACTCACAATTATACATTTTTTATCAGAGTAAATCACAAAGATATTTAGATTTTCTTTGCATTTATGTGATGTAGCCAAGTCTCACAACATGGTAGATTATTTATAAGCAGATACCATTGCCAAACAATGGAACAAAATCCCTTTGTCCCAAAGCAATTCTAAACCACAACTCCTCCTAGACAAATCTCAAGATCCACTTACTAAATTGATGGCTTTGCTTCTCCATTACTCCAGGATAATTTCAACTGCCATGTTCTCACCATCTCATTTTCTCTCCAGTTCTCAAATGTCAACCCCACTTACACATAATGGTTTTTGTATTTATGCCTTCTTTAGATAGATGCTCTTTATTTTTAGCCATGTACATCCAAAACTGTATGTTGCAACCTAACATTCCTTTTCTTTCACCCTATCATAATCAGCAATATCTGTCTACCATAAAATTTCCCTCTGTAATCAAAAATCGCACTATCCTATCTCATGTTGTTTTCCCATGCAATATACCCTTTTCCTTCTTGAACTTATTTTTATTAAACACTATTTAGCCAGCATTGTACCCTGCCTATTACCTGCCTCTCTAATTGTCATTCTTCCTGCTTCAGTAGTTCTTACTCCTCATCTTGACTACTGTATTTTTAAAGTTCCCTTTGCCCCTTTACTTACACACCTGTCCTTCTCTGAGATTGAAAAGCTTGAACTCCTACTTGACTAACTGCACAAATAAAAACCTCATTACTCTTCAACCTATTAAATCTTAAAATAGATTATGACATGTTATTCATTTCTAAACTCTAAAGCATGTGTTGCATTTCAAATATTTATGTCAGCATTAATCACCCATATTTTTGTGTGATATAATGTAAAATATTGTTTATTATATTTGTTAGCTGAGCAATCTGTGCAATATCTTATTGAAATAATAATTATAAAATCAGAATTTTCACTTGAAAGTTTTATTCTCATGTGAAGAAAATGAAAACACTGCCACCTGTGTTAGCATGACTGGCAGGAGATTTGTGTATATTATCAGATTAATTTATATTTTATGCCAGCATGTCTAATTGAAAAAAAATGTAAATACATTTTTTTTAAATGTTGAGTATTTTCCTGTTTAAAAAGAATGTTTAAAGAATCTGTCAGTGTTTTGATACATTTCTAATTGCACATGTTTGAGATGGAGATTCTAAAGTACTGTGGAGAATCAGTTGAACTGTCAGTGATGTCATTAGAATGCTCCTGGCTGCTATGTGATTATTTGAACAGCCGATTGACAGAAAAAAAAAACTTTCTCAAACAGTTGAGACTGTTAAGCTGTGCAGTTAGTCAGGTACTGAGCAGTTTTGTGAAGAGCTGAAGTCAGTTAAAGTGCTATGCAGTAATAACAAAAGAATTGAGAACTCACCAAAAATTGTAAGCTTGGCTTTACCTTGCTGTGTGTTACATTAGATCAGGGGCAGTATTCTCTAGTTAGATTAGGAAAGCTTAGTTATTAAGATAGAGTTTTTTTTAATCTATATTATTTGAACAAAAGTTCAAATTGTCGATCGCTGTAAACAGCGAAAATGCCGATAATCAAATCCTGTGTTGTTGGGACTGTGCCTCCCACACCCCCCGCTAATTATATATACCAACTCTGAGATCGCACTACAGTGAGGAAAGGGAAAAATTCACCATCAGCACTGTACCAGGATCTCACAAAACAGACATCATTATCGGCATTTTTGCTGTTTACAGGACTTCCATCCTACAGTTTAATGTTATATTTCTGGTGATTTAATTCCGGTGTTTATTGAATCTTATTGATTTACATTCTTGCAATCATTTTACTTATTATTAAATGTTTTTTCATTACTTACATTGTGGCTGGAAATCAGTGTGTTGTTTAGAGATTAGAGAGTGCTTATTCGTTCTTGATACTCTCCAGGTCACCTCAAAGGCCTGGTTGTTTCTGGTCATAGCTATCCTTTATTTTGATATTTAATTTTTATAACTGGACATCACTTTAGAAAGGCATGAAGACACTGTGGTGGCATCATTACCATATTATTTTGGGGAAGGGACACAGCTGGAAATCTGTCTCAGGCTTTCCCAGAAGTGATTGGATGTGTGAGATTTAAATTTACTTTGAGTATGAGTGTATCAGAGGTCTGAAACTGGGACACATTGCTCTGAAGTGTATAATAAGGAGTTACATTAGGGGTGGACAGAAATATGCAGTCCAGTCCCAGATTATAGGTCATCTTCCTGTTGTGCTCTTAGGAGAAAATTGTAAAATATTACTCCTGTTTAAGTGACAGTCTCACATTGGAGTCAGTAGTGAGGATTGAAGCTCTTTAGTTACTGACCCAAGATAGTAAGGGACATCACATTAATTGGTGGCATTCCTGTGTTATATAGCTGGACATCACATTTACTGGTGCCAGCTGTGTGTGATTTTTTTACTGGACTCCAGTAACCTGTGGGTAGTTGTCATTAAGGTATGCACACTTGACAGCCAAAAGGTAAACCTTCAGAATTTCAATCAACCACAGTTTTATTTTTTATTTTATTTTTTTTTTAGTTAGACAGTCAGGGATAGCAGGCAAGAATATCAGCAGAAGATTTTAGCAAGCTGACAAAGATACAATTGGGTAAGGAGAGTGAAGCCAGAGGATTGGTGCATGCTAACCTGACCAAGGAAGCAATTATTTCAGCCTTGGTTGCAGTCACAGCTCAGTTCAGCCATTTGGAGGATATCCACTTTGGTGTTGGTGATGTGCAGCCTATCAAAACAAGACAATTACACAAACTCCACTCCACACACCTTCAGATAGAAACAACTCTGATCCAAAACAATACCAAAACAGCAAAATCTTCAGAAGTCAGGAATCGAAAAACAGGAACCAAAGTCAAATCCAAAAGCAAACTCTTTATTCTCCAGTGCCTCGGTGTAACCACCTTTCAAGAGTTTTGGATCAGAGTTGTTTCTATCAAAACAAGACAGTCCACATGTTCTTCAGAGGACCTGAGACTCCATCTAGAGTTAAGGAGACTGAAACTGGAAGCTGAGGAGCGCATGTGACATCTTGACAACGAGGAGAAACTCCACCTGGAAACCCAGTGTTTGGAGACTGAGGAGAAAAGACCCAATGATGGGAGGCTGAGGAAAGGGAGAAGCAGTAATAACAGAAATTGGAAACCAAACGTCTTGAAGTGGAATCAGCAGACAGGCTGAGGCATTTAGAAGACAACGATAATGAGACACAGCACCAACATAAAATGGAGCTTCAAACCTGTCAAAAGGGTCATGGAGGTACTGGGGAAGGAAATGATAGGACCCCAGAAGCTGTAAAGGTCAGTCAACTTTTTCCTCAGTTCAGGGATGGGGATGACTTTCATAGTTCTATCCATACTCCGTGAATTCTGGGTTCGACTCCTGACTCCCTTACTCCATGGTGAAGCTGTTCTGGCCATGTCAAAACTGTCTGATGTAGATTGTTTGAATTATGTTAAAGTTAAGAACTGTCTTCTAGATTGTTTTAATCTAGCACCTGAAGCTTAAAGAAAAAAGTTTCATGAACATAAACGCAAGGCAGATGAAAGTGTATGTGATTATACTGCTGACTTAAGTACTTACTTTCACAGACGGGTGAGTGGGTGTCAGGTCACCACTTTGTGAGTGACTCTCAGACCTTTTGGTTAGGGAACAAGCCCTTACTACTTTGCTTGATAACATGACAGTCTGGCTAGCAGGCCATGAGTCCATCTTTGCAGAGGAGTTGGGGATCTCTACTTGGCAAGCAGAACACCACTGCATAGGAAAGGGATACCCAGTGCTGTACATGGATATAAGGGAACCCATGGGGGGCAGTCTAAACCACTCCAAAAGAGTACACCAGTAATAGGGGAAACTACTAAATCAAGTGCACAGTTACGGATTAGATGTTTCAAATGTAACCAGAGGGGACACATAGCACCAAATGTTCATTGAGGCAAAATGAGAAACTGAAGGTGAGGGAGCCAGAAAGTGTGGATGACAAACTGCCAGGGGTAATTTGTTTAGAAACAACTGGCATGCCAAATTATCACCAAAATATATATCCACTCTTAGCAGATGGTAAACAGATAACTCCTTAGAGGGACACAGCTTCTGATAAAATCATTGTGAGGCCTGCTGTGGTTAGAGAAGAGCAGCACTTGCTTGGGCAGTCCACTCCAGTCAGAGGGTTGGGAGGGACCCCATTCCTAATATCTCTAGCTAGGGTTCATCTTGACTGGAAGTGGAAGTGATAGGGAATAACTTTACATGCAGTGACATGCAGTCAGGCTTGGAGAAAGGCATGTAAGTCCAGTAGTCTGGGAGAGACCCAGAAAGATCTCCTATCTAAAGCTGGGACTGGCATGGTGGCTGTTTCAGAGAAGGTGCTGTCTAGTAGCAGTAAGTCTAAATGTGAGCCAAAGCTGCTGGTGGGTACTGATGTTCTCTTGGACACATTGACTGCGGGGATGGAGGTGAGTGGTGGTACCCAGAGTGACAGTGAGGTGCAGCTGTCAAATGTGACTAGGCTTCATGCAGAAAGGGAACTGGTAAAGGTCACAAAGGTAGAGTTGAGACAGGCTCAGCTTATAGATCTGATGTTACAAAGCTTGAGGGAGATGGCTGAGGAGGCACCTGAAGCTATTTAAAGTATCACTAGAGTTGGAAGTATCTCAGAATGTGCAAAGTGTTTGCAGTGTGCGCTTTATTACAGTACAATTATTTTGTAGAGTTTACTGTGTGCAAAGTACAGTTCATTCGTAAAGTGCAGTCATTTCAAAGTGTTTCTTACACTGCACAGAGTTATTTATTTATTTTTATTTATTTATTTTATTTTACATTTGTTGATCGGGCTAGTCCAACTGGATATATGTCCATTTTCAGAAGAGGCCCGGGGAGAAAAGCTCCAACGAACACAAATAAGTTATTTTACATGACTGATTCTAAAAATACAGGTACATCTTTTAACAATTCTTTACATTTCTTTACATTGCTGGTTTAAGATTCTTTATACATGAAATGATTTAGGGAATAATACAGGAAGATGTTAGGAATGACATGAGGTTAATATATGAAAACACACTCCCTTTAAAGGTTAACAGAGGAGCACCTACTTGGTACATAAGGAGTACTATGTATCCAGTGATAAGTGAGGAAGTTAGTCAGGGTTAGCACAAGGGCATAACCAATGTATTTTGAGGTATAGTTTCAGTTTGTTTTTAAAAAGTGTTATTGAGGAAAGCAAGGTCAGGTCAGTATGGATTGAGTTCCAGATTTTGCCAACAATGTTAGAGAACAAGGAGTCACCAGCCATATTGCAAGGTCAGGTCACTAGGGAGTGAGTTCCAGATTTTCTCAACAGTGTTAGAGAACAAGGAGTCACTAGGCATATTGTTGGTTTTGTTTAGTTGTACATGTAGTTTGTTTGAAGAGCGTAGGGTCTTAAGATTATTGTAGAAGGTAAGTAAGTATTGGGGTATTTGTAGGTTGATGCAGGATCTTGTGTGCAACCTTTATTTGGTTATATAGTAGTTTTTCACAAAGTGCAGTCATTTCAAAGTGTTTCTTATACTGTACAGAGTTATTTCACAAAGTACAGTCATTTCAAGAAGTTTCTTGTGCTGTATACAGTTCATTTGCAAAGTGCAATAATTATGAAGTGTTTCTTACAATGATAAAGAGTGGTTTTGTAAAGTATAGTGATTTCAAAATGTTTATTGTGCTACGGAGACTTATTTCACAAATTGCAGTTATTTTGAAGAGTCTGTTGTACTACTGAGCATAATTACATGTTTTTGGCATAGATTTCTGATATGTGTTTATGTTCATACATAACTCAAAGGGCCTTTATTACTGTGTGTTGGCATGGCAGAAGCATTTTGCAGACCCAATCCACTTGTGTTTGATCATAATATTGCAGAAAATTTGAGAGTATTTGAGCAGGAATATGATATTTTCATACAAACAGCTTTTTCTGCTGAAGATGCACATACAAGGGCATTTATTCTGCTTAATCTAGCAGTGTCATTAGCCATTGAAAGAGAGGGTTCATTTGTGTATGTACCAGCAGTATATGCAGAAGAAGGGGAAAACCATCATATTTTTGTACAAGCTGAATCAAAAGAGGACCTTTAGTACTTGAAACATAAATTTAGAGAAATGTGTAACCTCCGGAGAAATGTTAAATTGGAGAGGCACTTATTTTATACAAGAGATCAAAAGCCAGGAAAAACTTTTGCAACTTACATTATTGACTTGAGAAACAAGGCTAAAGTGTGCAGATTTGGTGATTTGAAAGATGAGTTGATAAAGGACAGGCTTGTGTGTGGTGTTAATAAGCCTGCAGTGAGAAAAGACTTTGCTTTGAGATAAAGATTTAATGTTGAGCAAAGCCATAGAGATTTTTCAAGTACATGAGCTTGTAGGAAGGCACAAAAACAAGCTTGCAAGTGATAAGAGCATGGTTTCAGCAGCTTCTAGAGCAAACATGGACATCATGCAGCATGTGGCTGATAGAAACATGCCAAAGCACATGGCAGCTGCAGCCCCTGGAGGATTTATAGGGAGAACACATACCTTTCCAGCAAGTTTTAAGACTAGCTCAGCAAAATGCACATGCTCAGTGCAGCACAAGGATGAGTCAAGCAAAACTCAAGTCTCATTATTAATTGTTGTAATTGTGGTGCCAGTCACGAGTCCAAAAGAGAAAAGTGCTTAGCATTTGGTCAGTGATGCCACAAGTGTAAAAAATGGAACCACTTTCAAAATCTTTGTAAATCAAGGAAGCCTCATTCATTTATCTAGAAAGATCACTTAAAAAAGCAAGTTGGTCATACAGAGAGCTGCAAATCTGCTTTCTATGTAGATGGTGTGTCAGTGGTTGGTGAAAACGTTAATGGAGTAGATTTGTTGGCAAAAACGACATGCTTTGCACTGTCCTGATAATGGTAAACCCACAGAGCTCAAAGTGGACACTGATTCAAAGTGTAGTGTTATGTCAACAGAAACATTTGCTAGAGTAAGAGCTGATGCACAACTTAATTTGGCCAATTGTGCAACGCATGTTTCTTATGGAGGTGAAGAAATTCAAACCGAAGACTCAGTAGTGTTTTCATGCTCTTCAGCTGAGAACAGTTACAGCCTGCGGTTTTATGTAGTCAAAAGACCTGTACAATCATTATTAGGTCTCAGAGACAGATTAAAAATGAAACTGCTTTCTTTTACCAAAGAAGTCCATCATGTAAGAAGATGTCCTAGTTCCAATTTCACCAATGCTATTTTCACAGATTATGCTATTTTTGAAGACAAGCTAGGTAAACTTCCAGTTGTGTACTCCATGAAATTAGACCCAGACATTAGTTCAGTGGTCAGACCAGTGAGAAGAGTTCTGATAGCTATGCAGGACAGAGTCAAAGTCCAGTTAGATAAAATGGTGCAGCACAGTGTGAATTGTCCAGTTACAGAACCAACTGAATGGGTTTCTTCCATGGTAGTTGCTCATATGAAAAGCTCAGATGAAATCCAAATATGTATTGACCCAAGAGACTTAAATAAAGCACTAAAGAGACCCCACCATCCTATGCATACAGTCAAGGATATTGCTACCCTCATGCCAATTGCAACTGTTTTTTCTGTCTTAGATGCAAAAAGTTCATATTGGTAAGTAATGCTTGATCACAAATTTTCACTACTGACTACATTCACTACACCATTTGGTAGATACAGATTTGTCAGAATGCCTTTTGGAATAAATTCTGCCAGAGAAATCATTCAGCGTACAATGGAGCAAATGTTTTCAGGCTATCCATGTGCTATATTAGTAGATAATTTACTAGTTGGAGACAATGGCGAAGCAGAGCATGACAGACACTTCAGAAAAGTTCTGGAAAGAGCATGTGAAGTGAATCTAAAGCTTAATCCTCTGAAATGTAAATTCAGGCTACCAGAATTTACTTATGTCAGTCATTTATTTACCAGCTCAGGCTTATGACCAGATCCTTCCAAATAAATAGCCATTCTTGAGATGCCAGCTACAGACAATGTCCAAGTCTTACAGCATTTTCTTGGTATGATTAACTATTTGGGCAAGTTTATACCCAGCTCCAGTGAATTATCAGTGCCTTTAAGAGAGCTGAAATACAAAAATGTTACCTGGTCATGGTTGGAACAACACCAGAGAGCATTTGTTGACCTGAAACAGAAAACTTTCAGTCCACCAACATTAAGATACTATGATGTCCACAAGCCAGTAATTCTTTTTGTGATGCTTCAAAATTTGGTCTTGGTGCAGTTATTCATCAAGAGGGCAGGCCAGTAGCCTGCATGTCTAGAACTCTTGTCCAAACTGAGATCCAGTATGCCCAGATTAAGAAGGAACTTTAGGCAATTGTGTTCACATGTTCGAAGTTCCATGATCATATCTGTGGCTGTGCTATCCAGATTGAGACTGATCATCAACCTCTAGTTACTATTTTAAAGAAGTCTATGCATACAACTCCAGCAGGACTACAAAGAATGATGCCCAGATTACAAAAGTACAACATCAAAATGGTCTATACAAAAGGCAAACTTCTTTATCTGGCTGATACTTTATCCAGATTGCCCAGAAATACCACAGAAAAGCTTGATGCAGAGAGTTTTGACTTTGATGTCATGGAAGTGTGTAATTTTTCTACCACAAGACTTGATGAGCTAAGAGATCATATAAAGATTGATCCAATGTTGCAAAAGGTCAACCACTTCATCAATGATGGATGGCCGTCAAAGCAATCTTGTGTATCATCAGAAGTGCAACCTTATTTTCCTTACAGAGATGAGATGTTGATGGAAGATTGTATCATTTTCACAGGTCCTAAAGTTGTTGTTCCTACTTCCTTACAACATGAGTGCATCCAAATTTTACATCGTGACCACCCAGGCTTTGAAGCTACCAAAAGAAGGGTGAGAGGAATAGTATTTTGGCCTTCTTTGTCTAAGGATATTGATAAAGTACTTTCATCTTGTTCAGTATGCAATAGTGCTAAACCACATTTGAAAAAGTCCTACTTCAGCTAAACCAGATTCTTGAACTACCTTGGTGAACAGTAGTCAATGACATATTCAAGTGGAATAGTCAACATTGCTTAGTGTTGGTAGACTCGTATTCCAATTGATTCAAGATTGATCTGCTACCTCAGCTAATGTCCAGTACTGTCATTACTAAGTTGAAACTTCATTTCTCAGTCCATGGTAGTCCACAAAAAGTTATTTCTGACAACAGTGCCCAGTTTACTAGTCAGCTATTTTAGAAATTTGCAAAAGAGTAGGACTTTGTCCATGTGACCAGTAGTCGTGAGTACCCACAGTCAAACAGCCTAGCTGAATGTGCAGTACAAAGTGCAAACCAATTACTAGAGAGGTGAAATCATGACAATGCCAATGTTTTCTTGAATTTGCTTAATCTATGAAATATACCCTGTGACAATTTACTTGGCTCACCTGCTCAGAGACTTCTAGATAGGCAAACCAGAACAATCTTGTCTATCAGTTCCAGTTTGTTGGTGCCTAATGCTAAAAAACACCACAGCAATCAAAGCTCAACTAAGTGTTCACTCCAGAAGTCCAGCTATGATAAAATGAGCAGATTTCCTCGTCCATTGAAAGAAGGAGAGATAGGGAGGATGCAAACAGTGAAAGGTTTTGATTGAATTGGTCAAGTGAGAGGTGTATGTGCCAAGCCGAGATCTTACTAGTAGAATCTGAGGGTATAAAATACAGAACAAATCGCAGGCATCTTCTTCCGGTGTCTGAATCAGTATCGCAGCATCATACCTGTGATACAGACTCTAGATCTCAGAGTAATCCAGACAATGTTTCTGTTAAAGGACATGTCTCAGTACCTATTCCTGTTCCTGATGATGTCCCAGATGTCCCTGAAGTTGAGCATTCATAGACAGTCCCTGTTGCTAAACCCATTCCTAATTTTTATGTCACACAATCAGACCATATTTCCAGACCTAGTGGAAAATACACAACAACCTGGACATGATTGTTTCACTTGTAATTAGTTCTGTATAATTGCATGTCAAAGGATTATTTCTGTACAATTGTGATGCAAGTCCAATTCATTGCCATCGGTCCTAACTGCAGCTCTCTTTAATGCACAATGAATATACAAATGACCTAGGATGACAATTTCCTTTCCTAAAGAAAAAAAAATACTAAAGCAACCAATTTAGCCAATTATCTAATATAAGACAAAGAGGCATTTCAACAATGACCCACCATCTTAATGACCTCAACCAATCTACCTACCCTTGTTAAATCAGAAACCCTACCTTTGCAAAAAGAATGAGTGGAAAACCTCTCTCCCAGAAAATCCATACAGTAAAAAGCCCCCATCATCACATATATAAACTGACTACCCATTATCACCTTACCCCCTCTTGACCAGAAAACAAGTGTTGAGGGCTCCCCACATGGGTATGCAGTAATTTCCTAGCCCAATCCACCAGACACTTCCTATTGTTCCTATCTTTCTGAAGAGCTATATGTGTGCCCTTCCCTAACTGATCCGTTTTAGATCTATACAACCAAATGTGCACTGGCACACACAATGATGTGACATCCCCCCAAACCAATGACCCTAACAACTCTGACACCCTAAATGCTCCATAATATGTTCATAAGCTCAAGGTCACCCAGAATTCATAATCCCCTGAATCACCAGCCACCAAAGCTAAACCCTGCAATAAAACTTTCAGAACTTGTCTTGTCAATAGCCTTCATTTATGCATATTCACACCAGCCACTCTACCCCATCCTTTCAACATATGACCAACTGTCAGCACTTAGTGAAATCATGCAACTCTTCCACCTGTGCAAATACACTGATCGAGGCCAGGTCCACCTTGACTGACTACACTGCCTTACTTTGCGCCCAAGTCAGATCCAATTATCGCAATAATAGCTCTTCTTACCAAACTCCCTCCTCCTCAGGAAGCTGTAAAATAAATTTATTAAAATCATATACTACACTACCATATGCCCTCCTGATAGATGCTGCCCAACCATTTGGTCACTTCAGCCCAGTTTGCCGTACTTCATCTGGCACCACCCTCTGAGCTAACTGCCAAAACTGGAAAACTGAAGATGAGACAAACTGTCAGCAGTCCCATTCCTAGCACCTTTTACATGCACACATGTAAAAGAAAAATTAATCAGCAAACTCTGAAAAAAAAACTTACGTAATACTAACAAGAACCATTCACCCTTCACTGCCTTCACATGTAAAACTTACACCACTGTAATGTTGTCCAAATGAAAAATAACCATCTTTCCCCTCAGCCACTCCTGTCAGACCAAGAACATACCCAAATTGGCATTATCTCCAAAAAGGCAACATCCTTCTTCCACTCTTCCTTCTAATCTGCCAGCCAACCATTCAACCCATCCCCCCAAAAATGCTCCCATTCCACTACTCCCTGCTGCATCTATAAATAATCGCAATTCCCCTTGACTAATCCAATCTGTCGGCCAAAAAAAAAACAACATTAAACTGTGTCAAGAAAGACAACCAAAAAGCTAAATCTGCCCTTGCCAAAATTCTTACACAGTAATATTTGCTTTTTTTCCTTTTAAAAAAAGGGTCACAGACCTACAGAATTATGACCTGGATCATGAATTGCCCAACATGCAAAATTCAGAAGAGCTAAAAGACTTAGCTGGGCCTTCCAGCTTCTGGCTAGCCAATGGGATCCCCAGTTCTTCACACATCCTCAAAAAATTATTGAGTACCTTCCAACGCTCCCCCCAAACCCCTCACATACTTTTAGAATATCATCTAGGTAATATACCGCTCTCTGAATGCTTACCCACCGCTGCCAAATCTGATGCAGTGCTGTGCTAAAATTCCCAAAAGTAACGCAGGCTACCAAGCCTCCCATTGGAGTAGGCTTGTCAAAATAACTCTTGTTTCCAGCCACCATGCCAAATAACAGCCATTCTTCCTCCTGTACTGGTAGAAGTAGAAACATAGATTCAGTATCCACCTTCGCCAATCATGGATCCTTAAACCCCTGAATATACCACACTGCATCATCCAGAGATGCATTATACACCCTGACACCCTCTACTGAAATAAAATCATTAATGGAGATCCCCTCAGGGTAAAATAAATGGTGAATCAACCAAAATTCACCAGCCAACTTCTTAGGAACCAGACCCAATGGCGAGACCTTAAAACTGAGAAAGGGGGGCTGTCAAGCAGACCGAGTATCCTACTTGCCCACTGTTCCTTCTCCACCAAACCTTCCAAAATATCTTCCTTCCCCCACACTGATTGCAAGTTCTTACAGACCTCTCCTTCCCCCCCCCACCCTTGATTTAAAAGAAAATTGCTAGAGCATGAGCTGCAATACCTGCACCTTAACAGGAGAATGCTTCCTCAGGTCTTCCCTTGCCCTGCAAAAATGATACCCCCTCTCTGCCCATGAAAATTCCCTCTACCTTGTAAACTTTGGAATCCCTGAATCCAAGAAAGTAACCCACTCAAATCAACAAATAAAGTCTGACTGACTTTCTACTGGTCACAATGCACTGATGAATGTATTCCAATCCTGCACAATTTGAATACACGTGCAAAAACCTGCACACCACCCATGAGCACGTCCTCACATTAAAGGACCAACACACTCCCACCCCTTACTCTCCTAACTTATCCCCTCTGCTAACAGCACCAAAGTTATCCATCACAGGGACTGATTAACTGCTTTCTGCTTACAAAAACATTGATTGTACCATAACCAAGCATTACCTGCCCATCGCTGTTACGCCTCTCGGATCATGAAAAAATACACCAAGAGTGGTAGGATCAAGGTGCTATCTTTTTCCAACCAAACATCCATATAGTACACAAAATTCAACACCCAGTTTTCCTATTTTCTCGGTTGGAATCTACCTATTCTTCTCCACCCCAAGGCTGCTAAAGCTGTTGGTAGATCTTTGCTATTTAAAGTTTCCAACTCCAACAAACACTGAACCCCTTTCACATCATTTAATTCAAAGATATTAACATACTCCCCCTACCAAATATTTTCTTTAACTGAGGAAGGTATATGAGCAGTCAGAAAGACTGCCCCACTGCCTTGCCCCAGGGCCTGGATATCTAATCAATCACCAGGCTGAAACCCAAAATCCGAACCCGCCTCATATAGTTGTGATACCATCTCAGCAATGGACAATGAGAAACTCCCCATGGAGAAATCTACACCACCCTCCCCAGTGAATGCCTCACCTCAAACCTGCATCCCTTAACTAAGCTGCTGCTGATCCTCCATGCAGCTTGCAGATTCACCAGACTCCTGATGTGACCCACCATCACATATAACTGAACTATTCCAAAACTGCATTAAGTCTGACATGCCTACCAGAACTCCCAGCAACATATCATTACCTGCAGATGCAGCATGCACCGCTCCAATGGCTGGTGCCTCCACTGTGACAGTGTCTCTTGACTACCATGCCCATTTCCCTCAAGGCACTGACTTTCTCTTCCCACCTGCCTTCCACTCTTCTGACTGGACTGTCCAGGTTCTTTAGTTATTGGAGTTTCACTTTTAGGCAAACCTTGGAACAGCTTTTCTGCCTGCCTGTGAAACTATGGCCTTCCATCTCTGTCACAAATTCTGCACCTCAGCCATCTGCAAATGAAAGTTAACAGTAAGACTCTAGGAGAAGAGCTTAAGAAGCAAAAAAAAAAAAAAAAAAACTTTCTACTCTGCAAGTTCGGACATTGGAACTAACAGCATCAACTTACCCCCCCAAACAAACTCCCCAGTGCCTGCCTTCCTCTTTCCCCAATTTTTTTTGTTTGGCTTTTTTTCATATGACCCATTCACCCCTCCCCACTGACTAATCCCGTAGTACTTTAGACCTGTAACACTTCACTAGGACAAGGAAACTGACTCCATAAGGCATAACAATCCTTCCATCAACATCCTTAATAACATTTTCCCACTACTCACTGTCCTTCCTAAATATATTTATTTTATTATTTATTATTAGTATTATTTCTAATGTATTAGTTTTTTTTTCTTCTTCTTCTTCTGTTTCCATACACACACACACACACACACACACACACACACACACACACACACACACACACACACACAGGCACTGGGTGGCAGTGAAGAGTTACCAAATAGCTGGGTAACTACAGCAGAGCTGGTAAGGGAGTCGGCTAGAAAGTTGCTTGGTATGACATCTGGACAGAGGAAGGATGACAAGGAGACATGGTGGTGGAATGAGGAAGTACAGGAGAGTATACAGAGAAAGAGGTTGGCAAAGAAGAAGTGGGATTGTCAGAGTGATGAAGAAAGTAGACAGACGTAAAAGCAGATGAGGCGCATGGCAAAGAGAGAGGTGGCGAAGGCTAAGGATAAGGCATATGAAGAGTTGTTTGAAAGGTTGGACACTATGGAGGGAGAAAAGGACCTGTACCAATTGGCTAGACAGAGGGACCGAGCTAGCAAAGATATGCAGCAGGTAAAGGTAATAAAGGATAATGAGGGAAACATAATCACAAGCGAGGAGAGTGTGTTGAGGAGATTGAAAGAGTACTTTGAGGGGTTGATAAATGAAGATAATGAGAGGGAGAAAAGGATGGATGATGTGGGGCTAGTAAATCATGAAGTACAATGGATTAGCAAGGAGGAAGTAAGGATAGCTATGAAGAGAATGAAGAATGGAAAGGATGTTGGCCCAGACGACATACCTGTGGAAGCATGGAGGTGTTTAGGTGAAATGGCTGTAGAGTTTTTAACCAGATTG
Organism: Protopterus annectens; assembly: GCF_019279795.1. Taxonomy (NCBI): domain Eukaryota; kingdom Metazoa; phylum Chordata; order Ceratodontiformes; family Protopteridae; genus Protopterus; species Protopterus annectens. The sequence goes on along the minus strand of NC_056748.1, from coordinate 636,038,132 downwards.
TTTAATGAAATCTTGGAAAGTGAGAGGATGCCTGAGGAATGGAGGAAAAAGTGTTTTGGTACCAATTTTTAAGAATAAGGGTGATGTGCAGAGCTGTAGTAACTACAGTGGGATTAAACTGATCAGTCACAGCATGAAGTTATGGGAAAGAGTAGTGGAAGCTAGATTAAGAAGGGACATGATGATTGGTGATCAGCAGTATGGTTTCATGCCAGGAAAGAGTACTACAGATGCGATGTTTGCTCTGAGAGTGTTGATGGAGAAGTACAGAGAATGTCAGAAGGAGTTGCATTGTGTTTTTGTAGACTTAGAGAAAGCATATGACAGGGTGCCTAGTGAGGAGTTGTGGTATTGTATGAGGAAGTCAGGAGTGTCAGAGAAGTATGTAAGAGTGGTACAGGATATGTACAAGGGTAGTGTGATAGTGGTGAGGTCTGCGATGGGAGTGATAGATGCGTTTAAGGTGGATGTGGGGTTACATCAAGGATCAGCTCTGAGCCCTTTCTTATTTGTAATGGTGATGAACAGGTTGACAGACGAGATCAGACAGGAGTCCCTGTGGACTATGATGTTTGCAGATGACATTGTGATCTGTAGTGAGAGTAGGGAACAGGTGGAGGAGACCCTTGAGAGATGGAGATATGCTCTAGAGAGAAGAGGAATGAAGGTCAGTAGGACTAAGACAGAATATATGTGTGTGAATGAGAAGGAGGATAGTGGAATGGTGAGGATGCAAGGAGTAGAGGTGGCAAAGGTAGATGAGTTTAAATACTTGGGATCAATAGTTCAGAGTAACGGTGATTGTGGAAGAGAGGTGAAAGAGAGAGAGAGTACAGGCAGGATGGAGTGGGTGGAGAAGAGTGTCAGGAGTGATTTGTGACAGACAAGTACCAGTAAGAGTGAAAGGGAAGGTCTACAAGAGGGTAGTGAGACCAGCTATGTTATATGGGTTGGAGACAGTGGCATTGACAAAAAGGCAGGAGTTTGAGCTGGATGTGGCAGAGTTAAAGATGTTAAGATTTGCACTGGGTGTGACGAGGGTGGATAGGATTAGGAATAAGTATATTAGAGGGTCAGCCCAGGTTGGAATGTTTGGAGACAAAGCCAGAGAGGCAAGATTACGCTGGTTTGGACATGTGCTGAGGAGGGATGCTGAGTATATTGGGAAAAAGATGCTAAGGATGAAGCTACCAAGTAACACAAAAAGAGGAAGGCCTAAGATAAGGTTTATGGATGTGATGAGAGAGGACATGCAGATGGTTGGTGTGACAGAGCAAGATGCAGAGGACAGGTAGAAATGGAAACAGATGATCTGCTGTGGTGACCCCTAATGGGAACAGCCGAAAGAAGATGATGATGACGATGATATATATATATATATATATATATATATATATATATATATATATATATATATATATATATATATATCTAGGACTTTTGAATAAAAGTTCAAAAGCCCAAATCTAAAACCACCGAACACACTTTAACGAAAGCACTTTCATCGAAAAAGCACTTTCGTTAAAGTATGTTAAAAAAAAACACTAACTCTAGTTGAATGCCCCCCTGTAAGCCCTCCCTGATCCACCCCACCCCCTACATTAATATTCTCACTCTGAGGTCACACTACAGTGAAGAAAAGGGAATTTCCCTTTTGCGCACCATAGTACGACCGGAACAATAAGCATACTTACGCGAAAGTGCTGCTTCGGTGAACAGCACTTTCGCGCAAGTATGCTCACCAAATTAGGATTCGGTGAAAGACGCAGTCGAGCATCTGTATGGATCCCATATATAGATTATAGATATATATATATATATATATATATATATATATATATATATATATATATATATATATATATACAGGATCCGCCATTAAATATTGCCCTTATGAACTGTGAAAGTTGAGAAAATAACACATTCTGCATTAACATGCATTACACGAAGTATATGAAGTCTAATGTAAATCTCCATCATTATTCATTGAGCTCCAATCCTAGCTCAACAGCCTCATACTCACCACAGAAATCTTGACAAAAACGAACATAGCAGGTTGCGCATTAACATGCATAATGGAAAGCTTTTAACTGCATTCTTTTGATGCAGACATCCCCAGCATACAGTTGAAGGTTTGCATCCGACTCCACGAGACTCCCAACACTTCACCTAACACCCTCATGGCTGTTAATGTTGTAATGCACATGCTTGGCAACTGTGCATTTCTTGCCTCAAATCCCAGCCCAAGAAAATATTAATTTGCCATATTAGGAGTGACCACAAGGCAAGGCGCCATCATCAATTCTCCACCACCACCAATGTTTAATTCCACGAATGCTTTCATGCAAGCTAAAGTAAAGGAAATCTGAACTTATGGCAATATCAAAAACTAAGAAACTACCACAGTGCAAATTAACCACAATGGCCATCACGCCAACACATAACCCATGAATCCTTTCACAAAAGGCCAAGAAAAGAAACTGCCATAACACAAAACCTGTGAACCACTATCAAACAAATCCTTTAACATCAACCACATAAAAATACCCCAAATAACTTGGCAAACTGAATATCTAACATTCCATTTGGACATCGGGCCATCAGTCCTGAAAGCTCCCTTTATCTCTTAAACTGTACTTAATGCCCAGCCTGCTACAATAGTCCCTCTAAAATCTATTCTGCCCTTCCTAGATTTTGTCCTACAGGTGAACTAATGCCAGCATGTCCCAGAATACAGTAGCAGCAAAAAGCACACACTCACACTCACACACACACACGCACACGCACACACACACACACACACACACACACACACACACACACACACACACACACACACACACACATCGCAATCACTTAACTTACTCCCCCACACCAACTATTGTTAACTCAAGGCCTAGGCCTACGTGTTCCAGAAGTACCTACTGGTTGCCTCAGACGTAGTACTTGCCCTAGCAAGATCACACCTAAATCTGATCCCTTTGCCAATTACACATACATAAAACCTCTAATCCCCTCTACACTTACTTCACTTCCTACAGACTTTCCCCTTTTTAAATTAACCCTTCATTTCCCAAGCCTGACCTAACCCTTCCCTTCATCCCTGCTTTAACATCCTTGCCCCACCCCCACCCCATCCCCTTCCAACCAACCCCCCTTTCTCTCTGTATAACCCCCTAAACACTGAAGATGTCTTTGGAGAAACTGGTTTATTGCCAAACCTCATTTCTCATCCTGTTTTATACCATGCCCATATGGTATATAACATTTGTATAAGCTGACATATCACTCCTTTTAGTGTATACAACTTATTGCCTATGGAATTCCTCTGTATGATCAAAATATACTCGCAGTTTGTGTTTTCTAGGGAGTAAATCTACTGAGATCACATAACTTTCTGACTTTGCATATTCTTTTTTTTTTAGTTGTTTCAGTTAAACAGCAGTTTAGCTTCATTCAGAAAAGAGGAGTTTGAATTTCTAGTTTTTTAATTTAATACCTGAACATTTAAATATATTTACAAATGATGGATCATTTTAGACTGATTCATAAAAAAATAAATATATATATATTTTACGCAGGGTGAAAGCCCCTCCCCCACATTCCCTACCCCTCCCTGTATAGTTATATAAATACTAACTCAGAGTACACACAAAAGTGGGGAAAAGGCAAATTCCCAGACCTCGCTGTACCAGGATCTCACAGATACAGTAAATGGCAACCATCAAAATGAAGGAAAAAAAAAATGTTTGGCCTTTTGAGGATTCATTCTTACAGATTTATATGTGTGTGCATTAGCTGATATGCCAGGGTGGTGCAGCGGTAGCATTGTTGCCTCACAGCAAGAGGTTCTCCCATTTCATTCTCAGTAAGAGTGCGGGGACTGCCTTCTGTGTGGAGTCTGCATGTCCTCCCCACGGTTGGGTGGGCATTTGAAAGACATGCGTAAATGGGCGCGCCTTCGTTGAAGGTTGAATGTTGAGCTGGCACCTCGGCGTTCGTGAAAATCTACTGCCAATCATTACTGGACCGGAGTTCCGCTGTGGCGACCCCTAACCGGGAAAAGCCAAAAGACAACAACATGTGTGTGTGTGCATTAGCTTCTAAGAACTGATACATATATTTCACTTGTAGCTGCAGTGCTTACCACATTCACATTCACTGAAGTAATATATGCTATACTTAAAATCAAAACCAGTGCATATGTTTTAAAAAAAATAATCTTGCACATTTGTAAACATGATATTATTCAGTTAAAAATATTCAATATATTGTTTTTATATTACAGATGTTTTATACGAATATAACCTTAAAATTAAAGGCATTCACAAACAAATGTGAATAACTAAGAGGATTCATGAATGTATTATAATGTGTTCCCCCTCCATATACACAATGTGTCATTTTGCTGTTCAGCAACTGTCCTAATATGGTGCCACATGGTGCTGTAACCAACAAAATGCATCACCATGCAGGGCTGGACTTGCAGCCATGCTGAATGTTAGTTGAGGCAGTCTAGGGGTGAGGCATATGCTAATTATCCATGTGCTTTATTCCATGGAACTGCCTCCAGGAGGGCATCTACATGTCAAACAATTCCAGAAATTACTCACCCGTGTAGATAGCATGGCCAGCCTTACCATGCTGCAGGCCATGTTCAACTAACTAGCACAATTCTGGTACAAGGGTCAGGGTGGTGGGAGGAATTACTAGACACCAGGATTAAATTTTACTTAAGTGTCGTATTGGCACCATCATGAGTATGGGAGTCGGGGGGGGGGGCACACCAGCCACCAGGGTAGTGCCACAATGGCATGCACGCTATTATGGAGATTGAATAGTGGAGAGACATGCTAGCCGCCAGGACAGATTTATAATGGTATGTACAGTATTATGGTAACCAGGGTGTGGGGAGACAAACTAGCCACCACAATATGCTAAACACATAACATAATGACACTTCAGCTGTTATGGATAGGACAGACAGGTATGAGGACTGTGATGTGTGTGTTATGTACTTGTGTGTGGGGAATGCCAAAGTATAGATGAGCAGTAGTTTACTACTGCAGTGTGCAGATCAGCGATAATCTGTATGATGCAATAGTAACTGCAATTCAGAAACATGCAAATTAGCATGAAGAAATGTGATGGTATAAGACTTGAGTGACAAAGTAATGCACATTTTCAAACCAGTATATGAGCATACATAAAATAGAGTGAAAGCAAATTGCTGGGTAGAAAAAAGTGGATTTGTAGGAAGAGGTGAAGCAAAGTTGCCCTATAAGTGGAGTATTATTTCTTTTAGTAATGAGTGTTGTGGTAATTTAGAGAAGTAGGAAACTAAGTGAAGTAACTGGATGGGCAAGGAGTTATGACACATACTGATTGATGATTTGTTGATTATCAAGAACAGACTTCTCAATCTGCAGACATTGAAAGAAAGCACATACAGCCAAAATTCTGAACATCTAATTAACACAAAACTGGAATACTAAATAGTATATAACTCTTTCTGATTCCTTCAGGGATGTGGGATGCTACTCTGAAATACATGCTTAAAAATAGAGATTGACAAAAATGATGAAAAAATATAGGCATAGTTTCAAAGATTCAGTGTAAAACCTCTAGGCTTTAATGAACTAGTTTACAGAATTCTAACACAAAGTGTAATTTATTTTTGCTTCTGAGAAAGGAAGATACAAGATATGTGCCTCCTTTCTTTAAATTTTGGTGCGTACTTCTCAGCTTCAAAAAACATGTGTAATGAAGCTGGAAAAACTGTGTGAAAGGAGTATATCAAGCATGAAAACAGAAAAATACTACTAAAATAGCTATAACATTTGCATTGGCAAATTATATTTGAAATAGCTATGTTTCTGCGAAATAGGGACAGTTGAGGGGTCTGCTTGTCAAAGTAGCACAAGCAAGTTGAAAGCCACAGAATAAAAAGAAGGCAGATGGTGAAAGGTTCAGCCTTAAAGACAGGAGGCTGCAAGAGATGAGGGCAAGTCAGATCAGAGATGGCCGGGAAGGTGTCAGCACTACAGAAAATGTGGATGTGGGTAGAAAGGAACATTTAAACAGTACCGCAGTGGAAGCACAAAAAAATGGAACATTGGAGATGAGTACAATTTCATGGACTCAGCCATACCCAACAGAACAAAAACTTGCTCTTCAAGGAAGCACAAACCTGTTTGGTGGACATTCTCTATCAACAGGCTTTACAACAAAAGGAAAAAAACAATTGTCCTAGGGTAAAAAGGAACAAATTCCAAATTGGAAAAACCTCCCTTCTTAGCCTCAACAAGCAAATTAGATCACTAGTGAAAATCTCCAAGGCCAATTATGAATCAAAACTAACCTCTGAAACAAAGGGAAACCACAAAGCTTTCAGGTTACATCAGGAATCTCCATGGAAAAGCTCAGGTATGAATTACACTGATTCTGTTGACTTAGCCAACCTGCTAGCAGATAGGTTCAGTGCAAACTTCACCCCCCTGTTCCTCCCAAAAGGCCCATTTGACATCCCTGATACTTGCCCTGCACCTCACATTTCCATAGATAAAGTGTTAAAGGCACTATTGAAGGCAAAGAACACAAGCTTCCATGGGACCTGATAGTATCACAGGCTGTATTCTACACTATCCCTAGCAAGAACTGGCATCATCATTGAGCACCATATTTGACCACAGACTAAGTACAGGCTTCATTGTATAAAAGTGGTGCCACTACTGACCCTGGAAACTATCACCCCATTAGCTTGACAGGTCTGATCTGTAAAGCCATGGAGCATATTATTATGTATCACATAAACAAGGACGTAGGCAATCTCAAAACACTTGACCCCACCCAGTTCGAATTCGTCAAGGGCAGATCTTGCCTGTTGACCCTGGTTGACTTCTTTCAGACTGCCACCAAAGCCCTGGGTGAGGGAAAGTCAGTACATACAGCTTACCTTCACTTAGCCAAGAACTTTGACACAATTCCCCACTCAGGCATCATCGAAAAGCTAAACACAATTTGGCATAAATCTCTATCTCATCAAGTGAGTGGTCAACTGGCTCACTGACAGGACCCTCAAGGTCAAAATAGGTGCCTCCACCTCTGATAGCAGACCTTTCACTAGTGGAGTTCCCCAGGGATCTGTCCTGGGACCCCTACTGTTTGGCATCTAATTCTCATTGGTCCAGGCTAAGACAAAAGGCTTGTGGTTGACCAAGTTTGCAGATGACTGTAAGATGGGTACTGTCATTGACTCCCCAAATAATGTTAACATACTGCAAGAAGACCTCACAGCAGCTAATGATCTGTGCTAAAATCATGACCACAAGCTAAATGCAAAAAAATGTACCATCATACCATTTGGCAAAAACATAGCCTCTACTGATTACCACATAAACGGCAACTCCCTAAACACACAACCTGTGGTGAGAGACCATGGCACTCAGGTTGCTAACAATCTCGCATTAGACCATCATCTAGTGGCAGTGGTCAGAAAAGCCTTTTACTTGGTTCATATCATAAGTAAAAGGACTGCATCCAGAAAAAAAGAGGTTATTACCTCTCTATACTCCTCCCTCATTAGACCAATAATTGAGTATAACACCCCATTTTGGTATGTACCTCTCCAAACATCTACACCAACTGGAAAGGCCACAGAAATACCTCACAAAGAGAATTCATGTCATCCAACACCTGTCCTAAGTAGTAGGGTGTTTCAAAAAATAGTTTTTCTCTAATCATTTTGCATAGGTTTTTAAAATGTGAGGTTTTGTGAGTTGTGTATGTATGCAAAAAAATAGAATTGTCTAACTTCATTAAGTGACACCTCACAGCATATAAAAAGCACAGTTTCCAGTATCTCTAATTGCATTCCAGTGTTGTATTTATCTGTAGTCAGTTTTACTTGAGCTTCCATAACCTCCTGCAACCTACTTTACTTATTTAAAGCCTTGAGCACTATTTATTTCTATTTTCATTGTTCAAAATTCTATACTATTTCATGTTTACACTGTGGAGAGTGAAACATTGTATTTAATTACTTTTTGATGATTTATCAATTCATATAGTTTCTGCACGTGTAGCACGTGGCAGTGCTAATGTTAATTGACAGACCCCAGTACCCCTAATGGTGAACCATGAGCTCAGTGAGAAAGTCAACTAGAGCAGCTACTGATGTCTGGCTTGGTGGCCAGCAGTTACCTACCCTTACTATCTGAACTTGCTCAAATCAGCTTCCAACCAGCAGTCACGTTTTACGCAGACTGTTCTATGATCTTAAAAACAAGTTAATTCTTTCAGTGAGTTGTTCAAATGCTGTTGATGAAGTTCTGCAGTTATGGCAGGTAGCTATCATATCTACAACGCAGAAGCCAAATGCAGTCGCAAAACTCAAAAGTCTGTATGAGAAGCATTCTAGAATCAGGAAGAATAAGAAGTGCCAGTCAGATACACAGTCTCAGTTAGAAATAGATTTTAGCAATGCACTTTTGAAGCTTTTTGATGTGGGGCATGCTGATGCAGAATTATTGATAGAGACTCATTAAGACTGGGATTTTCTACAAGATCAACGTACAGACAGAAAAATGATAATTGGTGGAGAGGACATTGAATTCAAAAAATGAATGGACAGAAAGGAAAAACGACTACAGGAAGAAATGAAATGCAAGGATAAAGAACAGCTGAAAGAAACAGTCAGAGAAGCTGGAGAGCTGACAGAGGCAGAAGACAGCAGTGAACATGAAAATGACAATGAAGATGATGCAGCAGCAAACATGTCAAAATACCACCAGGATTTATTAACTGGTAGACAGCCTGTTAAAGACATGAGCCCAGTAGATACAGGATCACCTGAATTGGTATCCAAAAAATGACGACTGGTGGATGATCCTCTTTGTTGCCAGCTTGGACCATACAAGAATAACTTCTCATCAAGGGATGCGTATTGTTGCATTGGTGCTGCAAGCGGCTGGTGTTTACGTAAATGATCTGGTCATGCCCACAAGTTCAATACACAGAGCAGGGCAAGCTGCACGACAATCCATTGCTGAGAAAGTAAAGAAGCAGTTTCAACCATTAACACCCCTTGTAGCACATTTTGATGGGAAGCTGTTACCTCAAGGCAATGGAGAATTTGCTGATTACATGCCAATTGTTGTTACAGGTCAAAACACTGAAAATCTGCTGGACATACCCCAACTTCCATCAAGCACTGGTGAGCTGATGGGACAAGCAGTGGTACAGACATTGCATAGCTGGCCAGGTGTTCCAGGCTGGCTAGCCGGATTGTGCTTTGATACTACCAGTGCCAATACTGGTGTGCACACAGGTGCCATCACAGTGATTCAGTGCGCATTTGATAAATGATTCTTGTTTTACCGTGCAGACATCACATTTCAGAAATTATTTCTACAGCAGTGTTTGACATGTTCTTCCTATCTTCAGGACCACAAATAGCAGTTTTTAGAAGATTTAAGGAATACTGGAAATTTTGTTCAACCATCAAGAGACGAAAAAATCAGGATTCACAACCAAAAGGCCAGGAATCAACACGCCAAAAAACAGTATTCTATTTTATTCATACAACACAACGAATTCTCCTAGCGCCTCGGCTAACAGATCACCTTTACAGAGTAACCCCTTTCTTCAAACAAGTTGCTTTTATACAAAATCATTTAACAATTATTCAATTATAAAAACAATTAAACCATTAAATAATTAGATGCTTAAGAAATACTCATAAAAAACTTTTCCAATTACACTCCTTATTCATACCTCTTGGATGGAGTGTATTTATATTTTAATATAAAAATAGATTCCTTTTTCCTCAGAAAATATTTAATACTGTCATCACTCAGAAAACTTATCTTTATTTACTCTAAAACCGTTACTTGGAGACCATTAAGGTCTCCTCCATGAAATTTACTGAAATGTTCAGCTATTGGGCTTATGGATTTATTATTTTTAACATCTCTTAACATGTTCCTTGATCCTTTCTTCTAAACTTCTTTTGCTTTCACCAATATAATGTCTGCCCCAATGGCACCTTAAACTATAAATTATTCTTACACTCTTACATGAAAAAGACCCTTGTGCTTAAAATTTCTTACCATTTATAGATGGGAAGGTCTCCACCACATGTTTACATATAGAACAGCCCCCACAGGGCAAAGTGCCATTCACACTAATTTCCTGTTATTTTTTCAGGTAGTCTTCTATAGACCCATGAATTAAAAAGTCTCTAAGACTTCGCCCCCTCTGATAACAGAACCTTAATTTAATATCTCTTAGAGATATTACCTCTCTTGTCACTACATTCCAGTAATTTTTCACTATTTTTTCCATTTTAGCAGAAAACAAAGTGTACTTAGAGACAAAAAAAAATTGTCCACACTCAACTTATTAGAAGCTTGACTATTTATCCTACTACACCTTTTAAAATTTCTCTTTTTGTTCTTAGCCTTCTCATAACTTTCTCTTACTAAATGTTCATCATAACCCCTATTCAAAAAACATTGTAACTGCCTTTTGTACTTCCAATTCACATTTGTTTGTCACTACATAATCTATTAATCCTTAAACTAATGTATGCTCAGGGTGACAACTAGAACCATGCAACATTTGATTCTGATGGTCAGACTTCCTATATACTTTTGTTTTTATTTTTCCATCAATCATGCCTTCAAAAGTAATATCCAGGTAATTTACCCTGGTGCCTTTCTGTAAACCATCAAAACTCATGGCAAACCTATTTTTATTCAAATATTCCAAAAACTGGTGGATGATCCTCTTTTGGTTGCCAGCTTCGACCACACAAGAAAAACTTCTTGTCAAGCGATGCATATTGTTGCACTGGCGCTACAAGTGGCTGGTGTTTACGTAAATGGTCTGGTCATGTCCACAATTTCAATGCACACAGCAAGATAAGCTGCATGACAATCCATTGCTGAGAAAGTAAAGAAGAAGTTTCAACCATCCACACCCCTTGTAGCACATTTTGATGGGAAGCTGTTACCTCAAGGTGATGGAGAATTTGCTGATTAAATGCCAATTGTTGCGACAGGACGAAATACTGAAAAACTACTGAACATACCCCAACTCCTGTCAAGCACTGGTGAGCTGATGGGACAAGCAGTGGTAGAGACATTGCATGGCTGGCCAGGTGTTCCAGGATGGCTAGCCGGATTGTGCTTTGTTACTAACAGTGCCAATACTGGTGTGCACACAGGTGCCATCACAATGATTCAGCGAGCATTTGAGAAATTACTCTTGTTTTTACCATGCAGACATCACATTTTAGAAATAATTTCTATGGCAGTGTTTGATATGTTCTTCCCATCTTCAGGACCACAAATAGCAGTTTTTAGAAAATTTAAAGAATACTGGAAACTTCTTGACTTGAGTGCATACGCACCACTGGTTAAGGAAACTGGAGGTGATGGATGCTTGTTAGACTGTGAGAAACACTGGCTAGCTGAGTAGCGAAGTGAGGTTGTTGGACTACTGCAAGACAAGCTGATGATGACTACCTTCAATTTCTCAAGCTGTCACTGCTCATCCTCGATGACAAACCACATGGTGAAGCATTTGCTTTCAGTCCACCTGGTGCATGCCATCATGCCAGGTGGATGCAAAAGGCATATACTGTCTTAAAATCTACTCATTCCAGGAGCAGTTTAGATTAACTGCACATAAAATTCAGGCTTTTCGATGAATCTGCCTCTTCACAGTGACAGGGTATGTTAAGGCATGGTTTTCATCTACTGACACCTGCAATGCTCCACTCAGTGATCTTTGCCTGTTGTAGACACTGGAGTCATTTACGACCATAGAAAACCAAATGGCCCAAGTTGCTTTGCAAAAGCTCAGGAGACACCTTTGGTATTCAAGCAAAAATCTCATACCGCTGTCCTTGTTCTCATATCGAGAGTGGAGCGAAGAGAAACAGCCCATTATTGAATCCTTGAAAAAGCCACGCAGTAAGGAAGATCTAAGAAGAGTCAATTCAAAAGCTGTTGCCGGCTTCTAGGGCATGACCTTATCTGACTTCACAACAGAATGATCAATGAATCTGTTCACTGCTGTCAGCGTAAACCCATCTTTCCTAACAGCTGATCCTGCAGCATGGAGTGACATGCCTGACTTTATGCGAGTTAACGACTGTGCCAAATGAGCAGTCAGATTAGCAACTGACTTCTGTCAAGTGCTGACTCACAATGAGGAACAGCGAAAGCTGGTATATCAGATTGTTGAACTCCATCAACAGAAAGTCACAGAACCACTAAAAAGACACTATAGTACTATAAATGAACTGATGTAAACTTGTGCTTACTACCTATTAATGTTAATTTTTACTAGGCTTATTTTTTCCTAAACTGTTTGACATTTATGTCAGTATTACAAACAGGCATTTCAGATGCAGAATGAAACTGATATTTGCCATTTGAGTACTGATTTGTGAATATATTTCATCTCTATTGCTGCAATTTGGAAAAAAAAAATAGAAATCTCAGAATTAAAGTGCACTGAGCTGTCACTTAACTTAGAGCTTAAGGCTTTAAATTTTACATGGTTCTTTGTCCTACCAATCCTCATAAAATCAGGGGGTATGCGAACAGAAAATCAAAAAAAAAAATTTTTGCATATGTACATGAAACATCCTACTATGCAGACAGGCTCAAATCACTATCACTCTACTCAGTATCATACAGATTGTTCAGAGATGATCTGTGTCTCGCCTACAAGGCAATCTCGGACTCTGCCCTACTAGAGATGCTCCATATCTGTAAGTCTAACCCCTCATGCATTACACACTCAAAAAGGCCTGAATTTAATATGTGACATCAACAAAACCTGCTGGAGATAGAAGATTGTCTCCTAGAGGCTTCCCCATCTCTGGAATAGACTTCCCATACACATCAAACAGAGTACCTCGCTGACCCTCTTCAAGCACAACCATGATGAGTGGATGAGAAACCACAAATTTGTCCCAGGGGTTCCCCATGTGTCGCTCAATGACAAGTGCACCAGTTGCTGACTGAGGTTTCTTTTTGGGGATAAACTCTTGTCTAGGCTTGTAAGGGCCCCAGGGATATGTAGAACAACTACGGGATGGATAGGAAAAACATGAAATATGGCAGTGGTAGGTAAGAAATAGAAAGCTAGGAGAGCTTTTATTGTGGAACTAGATGAAAAGCACTGTAGACACAAGTGAAAGGGTAATGGAGAAAGAAGTGAAGAAGGCAACAGCCAGTATCAGTGCAAAGGATGCTCTTTTTTATGTATTTTGCTCATACTATTGGTCCATCAACAGTTCTCTTATCCCAACCCCCAGTCTATCATCCCATTTGTTTCCAATTGGTAGAGCAAGTGTATATCAATAAAGGCCATTATTTAGGCCACCATCAGGGGTGATTTGAGGCTTTTCTTCTCAAGTCCCTACTTTCACCTTGCACCTGGTGAAGTCCCAGGCAGGGGATGTGCAACAAGATGAGGAAAAAGGCCATGCCCTTTTTCTGCAAAAGCACCCACTCCAAGCATCCCCTCCAAACATTCATCTGTGAATCCCTGGCCTAACTACAGGCCCTGCACTACCTTGTTTGATTCCAAGTACTCACAAGCCTTCCCATCATCAGGAGAGGGAAGCCAGCAACCCCCCTTTGCTGGTCTCCCACCCCCTCCCTGCTTGGATCTTCCAGTGCTGGGGTTGTTAGTCAAACTCTGGTCACTTGTATCACAGTCAGGGCTCCATCTGCATATGCCATGAAGCCAGACTAAGGAAGGAGGAGGAGAGGATTCTGGTGAATAAATACTCAGATATGAATGATAGTAAAGTCCAAATTAAAGTAAAGCTGAACCTGGGCCTCATATACCTAGTAAGACATGGTTTGAGAGGGTCAGTAAGTTGATCACCTCAGAGGGGATCATAGATGCATGATGTGCTACACTTAGGCACACAAGAACTGCCAGAGTAGTCAGATGAGGTAACAACAATCATTTCATGATATGGATATGCAGAGAACATTCTCAAAACTGCCATTTTTTAAGCACTCAGCACACTCATTAAAATAAGGATTCTGGAACACAATGATGGGCTGCATGAGCATACTAAGGATAATACACTACATTTAGGTAGACATGGAACACAGTCCAGCTTTGTGAAGTTTTATCTTTCTATGGTTATGACTCCGTCATCATTCTCCTATGCAGTGCAGATCATGCGGTCATTACGTACATTCCTGACCCTGATATTATAGGAGATCTTTCACAAGGCCCATCTCTCAAAAGTTTTCACTGAAAATAGTGTCATTGTGCAACAGACTGCAGTCAGTATGTCCATCCCTGGCCGCAATACTGCAGGAGCTTTACCACAAGGTCCAGCTCTCAAAAGTTTCACCAAGAATACTTTTGTTGTGCAATACAGAGTCTTGCTGTTTGTAAAGTTTAACTAGTCAAGTATGTGCTTGCCCTGTTAAGGAAAATGGCTGTCATATTGCCCCCACAGGAATGGTTCTTGCACTCTATGGACCTCTAAGGACAACTTACTAAGCTAACCACTGTCCTTTCTCTTGACCAATAGATTACACTGTATATGCCAGCTACTTAGTCTTCCTAGCTTCCTGGTTTCTGCATTTTGTAAATGAAAGGAAACCTGTTCTACTTTGAACTTCCTTATTTGCTTTGTACCAAATATAAACCGACTGCAAAATTGACCTGAGCTCTCTTCTAATAATACAGCCATTGAAGTCACTTTGCAAAGCAAATTATGATGAATGATCATGAATGATAATCTTAAATTCAACCTCCATAAACAGAATTGCATTTAAAACCTCACAAAAAACTAGGGATGCTTTACAGAAGCAACTATACAATACAATGCAACTAAAACTACACTTGCAACAACTTGTCTCCTCCCCTCACTACTTTATAGTGCTCACTTCCTTACTAACCTCAAGGCATCACAAAAAGCAAAACTTGAACAATGCTGTAATAAACTAGCTCAATTCGTAGCAAATACCCCTTTCATAACCCACCACAGTATAGCAATAAAAAGCCTAAATTGGTTAGAACTGTACTATCAACTAACATATATATAGCTTCTTACTACCTATAAAATTATCCAACATCCATCCTCTTGTGTAGCACTAAATACCATTCTACACAACTATGTTACGACTCAGTCATTATGATCCAATGACCAAAAACTCCTCTCTGCCACCAAACCCTATCAAATCTGCTGGGCACGGTCTGTACTCATACCATGTTGCTAAGGCCTGGAATTCCTTACCTGTATCTAATTAGATCAATACCCTCTCTCCAATCTTATAAAACCATTCTAAAAGACTTTCTAGCCGATCTCTGGCTCTGTTCTTGCACAACCCCATAATAAACTATATCCCTAAATATGAACAAGTACCTTTTCATACCTGACACCTCCTTACTCCTTACTAACCACTCACTTCCTTACTTCAATCAATTTCTATCACATTTCTCTATCTAAATATGCCTTAACCCTGTTTTCTTCTCCCACTTCATATTGCAATTCTTGCTTGTATTATAGTAACTTACTTTAATTGCTCTAAACTTGCTAAAATTGCTCTAAATATTACAAAATTGTCATATAAGTTTATATATTCTTATATATATATTCTTAAGTAATGTATTCACATGATGTCTAATTTGATATAATTAATTAATTATAATTACTATTTTTGAAGATCGAAAAATTATTGTTCTTAAAATGTTTTTGT
The DNA here is from genome assembly GCF_019279795.1 of Protopterus annectens. NCBI lineage: Eukaryota > Metazoa > Chordata > Ceratodontiformes > Protopteridae > Protopterus > Protopterus annectens. The sequence goes on along the minus strand of NC_056748.1, from coordinate 636,022,383 downwards.
AATATTTTTTCAGTGGAGGCCAGGGAGAAAAGCTCCAATGGGCAATTACCCAGATGGACTTGGATTTTTAGGATGTTCCAGTTAATAGAATATAGGGTAGTAGTAAATATTTTGGGGTTAAACTTGGGCAGGTTGTGTGTTGTTTTATAAACATGCTAGTTAAGTGGATGTATGAGTTGTCTGGTTGTATAAATTGGTAGATGGTCACTGAGAAATTATGACATTATGCCTGCGATGGTGAATTTGCTAGGGTCTGATACTAAGATCTAGTCTAAATAAGGCACTAGATGTAGGGGGAATTAGAGTTTATGTCCAATGAATTGACATTCACATCACATAGTAGTAATATTCTTTTCATGTGGAATTGTTATGGGTCTCCAATGCAGGAAATCTTCCAGTATAGCTGTAATGTTGCCAGGTGGGATGTAAAGGACAGAAATGCATATTGTTTTATACTTGTTTGCCGAACTGAATTTTGGCATATGATAGTTGAAAAATGGTAGTTGTTAGGAAATATTACAGCAATATCACCACCTTTCCCCTTTATATGGCCATTATGGATGATACTGTATTGCAGTCGTTTATGCTGGGTTAAAGCCACATTTCAGTTACAGTGAGAATATCAGGCTTATTCCTAGGAGACAAAAAGAAAACAAAAGCTTGTTTATCCATATAGTAAAGGGAGGTAGGGAATGGGGAAGTTCAGATCTGGCCTAGTTAATCAACGATGGTGAGGAGACCACAGGAGACTGGGAAGAATAAACAAGATACTAAATGCTTACCTTCATCCTGATAAAGGTAAAGGAGAAGGCACTGTGTTTGGAAAGTGCTAGTAAAGAACATGGCAGAAGGAGACAGATGGCATAATAGAGAAAGAAGAGGGAAATAGTTACGGTGACAGAGATTTGCAAATGGACTGCATTCAGGGGATGGCTAGTGTGTTTGCAGATACCATGACAAAGGCCTTCAGGAGTCCACCATTAAACGAACTCAGATATAATGTAAAAGAAAATCGTTCTTTATAGACAAAACTCAGGAATGTGAAGACGGTAGTCTGCAGATACCAAAGAACATGCATCCTGTTTCAGTCAGATGAGGACCAAGAGACATCCAATGTTTGCAGCTAAACCAAAGTTTCAGTTTGGGCTTGATAAGAAACCACAGGAAATAATTGTCTCTATAATCCAAACAAAGGTCACAGCTAGAAAAATCAGGTTTCAATAAAAACAAATACTTAAGTGAGTATGATAAAAATGGAAGTGCACAAGTCAACCGTGCCGACATTTAATTAAAGAATGAAAGGAAACTCACATTGCTTGTGTGTGTCAGAGGAGTATAACTGTTTGAAAACTATTAACATTTTTAGTTTGACAGAATATCCTAAACTAAAAACAAAAAGAAATGTGTATAATTATTTATTTAACATTTTAACTGAGTAAGTGAACTGATGCAAAGAATGTTTTCAGCCATGACACAGGCCAAGAAGCAGTAGCAACTTTTCAGAATGACATTAACAGAAACATCACCTCTCAAGTTACATTTTAAACCATTCAGTCTTCACTGTAACTAATATTTACATCCCCATAACTTATGCATTTTAAAGTTTACATAAAATCTATATACACACAAATTACTACAGTGTATACAATGATACTGCACTATTTATTTAGATATTTACAGTTGTTGCACAGATGTAATTATGGATAATTATGGCTGCACAAAAGGACAAATTCACCATATCTGACATAGAACAGTATATTTAAAAGGAAGAAGGGTGCATGACATGTAACAGAAAATGCCAGATGGGACAAGCAAACATTGTAAATTGAAATCAAAACTGAGTTATGAGTATGTACTCAAGAAAAACAAAATGTGATATATACAGCTCCAACATGTAGACGATACACTCAAAGGCCTTTGGCAAAAATGATACCGACTTAAAGTACAAACAAACATTTCTATCTTCAGAGATATAAGTGGTACTAAAGATGCATGAAGAAGAAACTGTTCAGTAAAATTCATGTTTAACATAGAAGCATTCATTAGATTCTGGATTTAAACTAGATTTTAAGTGTCAGTAATCATGGAGAGTGTACTTATTATTAGGGTTTGTAAACAATCTACAGTATGGAAAGAAGCATCCAGCACAAGTCCTAAAATCAAAACTCCACCATCTGACAGCAAAATCAAACTGTAAAACTCTTTGAAACTGCTACCCAGCAAAACAGTGGGTGAAAGCATTTTGCTCCTCTGCAGCAACCCTTGTGATAGCTTCACTCCATCTCCCATTACATTTTATTTATATCATTTAATATTTGTTTACCAGGAAAGTCTGACTTGGAACAAAGCTAATTTTCAGTGGAAGCCCAAGAAGAAATGCTCCAGAAGCATGTTTTTGGATCGTGGGAACACATGGACTAAACCCACAAGGGGTACATGGAGGACACGCACACTCCACACAAAAGGCACCCCAGCCGAGAATCGAATCAGAGAACCTCTTGCTATGAGGCAGCAATGCAACTGCTGCACCACTGCGCTGTTCAGTCTATACATATTAGCTAAATGGTTGCATAACCATAGGGAAATGAGAAGATCCTGGTTAAGGTGAAAACAACACAGGATAGATATATATCTTGAAGTAGAGGCAGCACACACACACACACACACACACACACACACACACACACACACACACACACACACACAAATAAATAGTTATGATTTTACTGGGCCAAGCAATTTTGCCCCTTTGCATGGTTGTTACCATATTTCCACAATTATGAAAATGTGGCTATCTGTATAACTAAAAACTATTAAGACATAACAGTATTAGAAAGTGATATAGTTTCACTTAAAACAATACCAGCTATGCTAGTGTCAAAGGTAAAGCCAGGACTGCAGCCCAGGTGACACAAGTTCAAGCAAAGGCTTCGGTTCCTCGTGGAGCTGGTAGGGATTGATAAGAGTGCCTATCCGGGAAGAAGACCAGAGCACAACAATGTGCATTTCTAGGAGGTGGAAGAGGGATGCAGTTAGTGGCATGGTGGGGCAAGTCTAACTCATCTGCAAGACAGCTTCCATAGAATGAGTGCTGAAGCATGCAGCCACCTTAGGTGCAGGCCTTCAGTGTGAAGTGGAATATCTGTTTCTCTGCCCAGCAGTGGGGTATGGGCCATTAGAAATGCCCTCATAGATGAGATGCGAGTCACAAGCAACCTTCATGGTTGCTTAAATGGCAGCTCTTCCATAAGCTCCTTGCACCCATGGGTTTGGTGGGACCACTAACATTAGGGAGCAAACTGACTCAGTTCAAATACAGGAAAACTGATGGTTGGCAGGCATAGGGGGAAAAAGAAAATGGGAAAAAGTTATACTTAAATATGTTGTCATTATGTAACGTTTACACTGCAAGGGTAACAACAACACTGCAAGGGTAATGGCTTGTGGTTCCGAATATAGATTTGAAGAGGTAAATATAGGTGCTTGGAGACATCATGTCACTGCCCTTGGGGAGACATAGCCGGGGTAGCCACTAAGTTTCAATGGGTTAAAAGCCAAGATTTATTAATGACTTTTCATCAGCTATAGACCCGGCAGGAAACTGCACCAGGAAAAAAAAACAAGTTGTTTCGATGGCAATCATGAAAAAGGACTAAAATAGCTGAACACCTGTTTACTTTCTGATTAAGACATGTATTATATACCTTTATCCTACTAAAGAAACGCAGCTTGTTGTAAATGCATGTCTGGCTGGTTTAGGAACTACCTTAATCCAAAAGCATAAAAGCTACTTGAAACCCATAGCATAAAGGAATTGATCAGTAAAAGGATACATAAAAATGCTACAGTAAAAAAGCATTTACATTTATCTCATATTCATATGCAACATCACATGCCATTTGAAGTCCTATATCACAACCCCAGAATAAATAATCTCTAAAGATAGAAATATGGTACTTCAGACAACTGTGATATGATTTTGTTTCAGTATATAAAAAGACTAAGAAAATTAATGCAGATCTCATGTCAAGGCACCCAGCCATCTGAGAGCAAGACACATCTAAAAATGTAAAATGGATAATAGTATATTTCCTGCAATTAAGCTTTCAGCTTGCAAGAGATATAGAGTTAAGCCAGTAATGAGTTAGTACCTCAATACATAAAATAACAGTGTCAGATGGCTTCATGCCTAAAATTAGAGGTGACATGAAATATGCTTCATTCCCTAATAAATACGTTACTTGTCAACTGATCGTACCTCATCCAGCAGTAGCATTCATCTAAAAGGCAAACAATATTACAATCATTGCAAGAAAGATTTTAGAAGAATGTCTATATAAGCCATCAAGGAATATCAAAGTTAAAGGTCTTAATGATATAGAATACTTTGTTTTCTGATAATGCTAATATACGGAGTTGCTGATTTCTTTTATTCTTTGTCTAACAAAATGGTGTTAGTTAAATCTAATAATTAGTGAAAATGTATATTTAGGGATGTACTTATGTCCTCTTCTAGGGTCACATTGGCTTGTTGAAAGCTTAAAGTGTACAGACCATAAACATAGTCAGGAAACAATATCTATAGACTTTTGTCTGTGAATAAACATTTTTAAATACTAGAATAAGTAATAATCATGCAGCAAGAAGTTATATTATTGTGAAGAAAGTTAAAATGAAAGTGTCAGTAGGTATTGAAGCATAATGTGGGAGTCTAAGTATTGATAAAGCAACTAAAATTCATCAAAGATGGCTACAATTGTCACAAACGTCTAATGGATAAATGGCATCAAAATGACATCAAAATGTTCAAAGATTATTGCTAAGAATATACTACATAAAGTAACTTGGCACTATTCTTTATACAAAATGCTTCATGCTATTATATACATTCATCTACGAATTTGAGTAAGACAGCCAACACATGGTATAGGGAACCTGCAACATGCACTGGAAGGCTGGCAGCAAATCATCAGTAAATCCACTCAACAACCCAGCACTACTGAAACACAGATTAAGGTGGAGCAAAAACTTTATTTAAACCAACCAGCAGGCTAAAAAAAAAAGGCCGAGCGAGTAAATGTCATTCCGGTTTCAAAACATAAAGTTTCTTCCACAGTAGCAAATCTAATAGTGAAAAAACAACGGCCTGACTTTATCAAGTTGCACATGATATTACATCACAAAATAAATAAATAAGAAAAGTATAGATTCATAGTGATGAAAAGTACAATTTCAGTAGATTTGTTGCATATAACCCAGTAGTCAAATGTTTGTCTAGCAGAGTGAAATACATCTTTATGCCTGAGATACAAATGTTTTCCATCACTCATATAAAATTCAAGATGCACAACTGTCTTGAGCTACATTATTTCAAAATGCATGATCCATCACTTGTAGAAACATGCACAGAAATTCCAGCATTGAAATATGTAGCAAACATTATAGTGAATTATAAGTCACACAGGTAGCTGGAGAGTGAGAAATGTATGAAGGTAGTTTAAACTGTAAATGTCCGGCTAAGTGAAAAAGTAATGAATTCAACACAGGTTCAGAACTATTATAATGTAGAAAAAGTTTGTAAGTCTATCTGGCTGCTTCTGCTCTATACCAGGTTAGCTCATTTGTAGACATGCACATACACACACGCACACACACGCACACATAATAATAAAATGCTAAAACATCCCAAATCACTGTTTTTTAAAGTATTCACAAAATAACAACAGTAACAGCACTGAGAATACTCTTGTAAGATTGTATTACCAGAAATATAGCCAATCCTAACAAGCCATTCAAATTTGAAAAAAAAGACATCGACTTTAATTTGATATACAGGGACCTTCATGTGATAACTGTTTGTATATTTACTTATTAACATTTGATTGACTGTTGCCCTTTTTATTAGTATGGCTCATACTCCAAGTTGTCTGCCATAACTTCACCACATGTGAGGTTAACTCATCCGTGTCTATAAGTTAACCAAATTACAATAGCAACCAAGCAGTGTATCACAACATTTTTATTTATGGCATAGTTCTGGACTTAGCAATCGGGAAGTTTCATTTCATATGGTTGCAGACAAAGTCATTATCAGGGAAGCCTCAAGCTGCTTTTATCTACAAATAAAAGTGTTTTTTTTAATCAAGAAGCCAACCCATTACACTTAGAGGGCACTACAACCCCCATATCCATTGGACTTGCATCCAAGCTCCAGTATCTTCAACTGGAATAAGATGCCTTTCCCACTGGTAAAACTATGCAGTCTTGCAGTTCATCCATACAGAATCTACTTTACTGCTGAAATTATGCACACGGCCAAGTCTAACTTGCTTTCTGAATTCCTAATCCCTCAACGGTGATCCTTCATTTAAATCCTTCTGTATGCTCTTTAGTTATAGTTGTGACATTCATACTTATATCATTGTAAATTTTATAGAAATGCATGATCTAGTCATGCGCTTTTAATTAATTTGTTGCTAACTTTGTCCAATTTATATAATGGGTTTAAAACAGCAATGAGTGAATTGAAACTAGTTCATAGGTTGGTATTAAGCTATCGGCCCTAGGGCCTATACAAGCCTAGCCATAACAATTCCCTGGCTATTTCTTCCCACACTATTTACTTCCCTGGACCCCTATCTAGCAGGGCGACTGACGTGATCTCCGGGGTGAATTTCCTTTCTCCCATCCAATCATCAAGGTTCCTTTTGAAGAGGGCCAAAGAGGTGCTCTGCTTGATATGTAAGGGCAGTCTATTCCAGAGCCTGGGGAGTCTCTGGGTCAGGAACCTATCCCTCCAGCATGTTTTGTTTATTGTGATAACAAGGTTTAGATCCCTGGAGCGTGTGGCTCTGAGGGATTAAGTGCAGCATGTCCAACAGCTCTGGGTTTAACAGGGCCTTTTATGTTAAGCAGAGATCGCCTCGGAGTAGACGATATGTGACAGAGTATTGCTGGAGTTTTTAAGGCAGCCAGCATAGAGCATCTGCTTTAGGCCTGTGATTCTTTTAGTGAAGTATTTCTGCGGTCGTTGCAGATGTCTTGAGAAGTACATACCAAATGGGGCATTGTATTCTATAATGGGTCTAATGAGGGTTAAGTACAGTGGGACAATGACCTTTTTTTTTTTCTGGATGAAAACGCTTAGTGATGAGGTGTGCCACATAGAAGGATTTCCTGACTGTTGTGGCGATGTGGTTATTGAAAGTGAGACCACTGTCCACCTGTGTCCCTAAGTCTCTTATCACACTTTTGGTGTTTAGTGTACTGCCACCTATATGACAATTCATGGGTGCATGTTTTTTCCCAAAGGGGATAACTATACATTTCTTGGCATTGAGCTTGAGCCCATAGCTCTGGCACCAAGCATCTGTTTCTGTAAGGCCCTTTTGTAGAGTATCCACATCATTTTTGGATGATTAGCACACCATTATCTGAGGTCACTCAACTTTGGAAAAAGTAAAAATGTAATTGTTCTAAACACAGTTAATCAAGTTGGCTTGATTAATTTAGACCAAATGAAAAATGCTTAAAGATCATAATAAAAAAAAATGACACCAAAGCTGTTTACATATTGAAAACTAGTAATATAGCAGTGTAGAGTGTGTAATCCTTTTTCTGTTTGCTTGCATCATAAACAGCAAGTGATTTTTCTTTGTACATAACAGTTCTTTACATCTGGTCTATAGTTATGACCCCAAGTGCATCAAGCACCAGCTCGTTAATTTTAATCTTCCGATTGGAGAAACTCATTGACCAGAAATATGTCAAGATACCTCATCTCTACTTACAACAAATTGCCAGTGTGGAGTGAAATTTCAAAAAACTAATCTTTATATTTAGTAATTCCAAGATTACAATACCAGAGAGAAAATGAAACGATTTAATCCCTTTACAGATGAAATTAATCTCTATATAGCATGCGTTTCACTGTTTGATGATGTTGTGTCTTTTGTTATGTCTTTTCGGCTTTTTCTGGTTAGGGGTCGCCACAGCGAAACTCCGGTCCGCTAATGATTGGCAGTAGATTTTTACGTGCCGAATTTCCAGCTCTGGCGCCACAGCGAGAAGCGCCCATTCACGCATGTCTCCACACAGAGAGGCTTTAGCTGAGAATCGAACAGGACAATGTCGTACTGTGAGGCGACAACGCTACTGCGATGATACAGCTCAATAAATGCAACATGACAATGTTTGCTGAGTCTACAAGGGGAACAATTGATACAGAGTAATAGATGAGAATTTTCTGATGACATGTCCCCCATTTAAATGGACTGCTCCCAGTCTTTTTTTTTTTTTTTTACACATTTTATTTGAGTAGGCAGGGCAAATACAACATGACTTTTTTTTTTCTTGCTAAAAGTGTTAGTTGTTTTACCTAAGACATTTTGCCTGTCTTTCTGCTAAGTCAGACTTAAGTCTCCAGCACAGAGATAGAAGACAACTATGAGGATATAATACCTGTAAAATGGGTAGACAATTCATCAAAATGTGATTTACTAAATTATGATTAAATGGACAAAATTCATGGAAATGCAGGCTAGATCTTTGGAGGGGAGAGAAAAAAATCTGGCTGAGAAGATGGTGACCCAGGATTAGCCATTCACAAAAGTGTTGGAACAAATAATAAAAGTCAGAGAACAATGCCAGTTTACGGACCTGCAGGATGTGGAAATCGTCTGCTGATCCTTTGTAATGACAGGAAAAACAGAGGTATAAAGAATGTAGCTCATGGGCTACAGATATGGTCTTTGCTCTGTCAAGCCATATGCACAACAGCCTTCACTGGGAGAATACTAGAGTGTACACACATACACATACACACACACACACACACTCACACTCACATGAGGAGATGTGGTGGGCCCTTGCATTTTGAAGTTTCTGAACTGCCATTACATAGCTTATCTGATAAGAGAACATCCACTAATATATGCACAGACAAACTCTGCCCCTTTGATTATTTCACCCCATGTAAACTGGTGAATAAATGGGTATAAGTGTGATGGAGAGAACTTAATGGCTTGCAGGAGATAAGGACTGGAAGGAGTTACATTCATGGGACCACTTGCAGTTTGAAATTGTGCAGATGTAATAGCTTAAAATATGACTATCAAATCCCAAAATACTAAACTATTATACTTTGCATGGGTGAATTCCAGGCATCAGTTACCATTGTAAGGTCTGCATTCCTACATAACACAGATATGTACCATAGCCATCTTCAAGGATTCCTTCCTCCAAAGGGAGAAAGGTAACTAGGATTTCTGACAATACTCAATTGTTTTTCTAACTCGAAGATTCAGTGAAATGTGATTTAGTAAGTCTTGCTTTGATGAATTTCCCAGTTCTGTTGAGTGGCAATAGTAGGCAAGTGAGTAATAACTCAAATTGTATGTCTAAGGACTGCATCTAACCTTCATGCAGTTAGATATCTGTTAAAAAAGTACAATTAATTTTTAATAAGCAATTTATATTATTTAATTGTTTTTCTAGGAAGATGCATACTATATTAAGTTATATTAATTATATTAAGTAAGACAGTAATAAATAATATTCCTTTGGCATTCAAATCAGGGACTCATTAATGCTACATTTCTGAGAGTCAGTATAGTTTACCCCTTCTGCCAATTAGTAGCATAGACAATGACAGAGAAATGAATCTGATAATGCTAAATGAAAGTTAGCTTGCTTTAGCTCACACTAAACAGAACTATCCCTTTGTCTGTAGGTAAGCTAGCCAGATTGTTTTTTTATGAATACACATAACTTGAAGCATGCAACAGCACAATATATAAAGAAAATGGTATTTGTTGAGTGTGCCTGATATTCTATCATGTTAGATGAGCAAAAAAAAAACACAGTTTAGCTACTATGTTTGAATTTAATACTACAGATTACACATGAGGAGACTAAAGCCATGTGTGACAAGATGTAAAAGAGGGAAGAATGCTGGGTGCCTTAATTACTCTACAGTAAAAAAACATTTTTTTTGCAAAGTTATGTAGAATATTAAGTGTGTGTGTGTGTGTGTGTGTGTGTGTGTGTGTGTGTGTGTGTGTGTGTGTGTGTGTGTGTGTGTGTGTGTAGAAAGACTGATTGAAAACAAAAGAGTCAGTAAGGGATGTGAGGAGCAAACATACAGAAGAACTACATTATCGAAGGATACCGTCTTCTCACGTTTTTTACCACTTTTCCCACATCATTGAGGATTACTCTACATTATAACACATATTCATTTTTATTCTAATTATCATATTTCTCTATAACATTGAAGCCAATTTCATCCATATATCACTTATAAGGTTTAAGTGTCAATATATGAAGACTGTTTGCTTACAATAGCGATCACACAGTTAAAAATAACCATTATCCAAAAATCAGTTGTTTGAAAGACTCTTAAAATTGTATCCTATGTACTTCATGCATCACTACAGTATTGTTACATATCTCAATCCAATTTTTTACATTTGTATGAACAAATAAAATAAATTTAGGAGACGAGATGATTTCCAAAAGGTAACAGATTCCAATCTGTCTAATATTTTCTTTTGAGGTATATCAGAATTAGAGCTGTTTGCAGATTTGGATAAAGAGTGATCACTGACTCAGCTGTTTGCTTCATGAAGAAATTCAGTTAAAATATTTTTGAAAAATTTCAGGAAAAAGATTGAATAGCTTACTTACACTTACTGTTGGCATGGTGAGCTCTCCATGCAAATTCTGAATTTCAGCTTTAACCTGACTACAGATCCTCAGCTGATGAGAGTAAAACTGTATCTGTGCGAGGTATGCCAACAACTCTTGTTTGCAAATTTGGTCTGGACACTGAAAATTGATGAAAAAAGCTTGTTAGAGCTATTTATAACACCTTAATATATGCTGATTTTAAAACTATGATAAAAAATATAATTTAGAGAATACGGACATTTCCTCATCTGTAAGTAAAATAAAAATAGTTGAGAAAGTTGAGTGATAAACAGAAAAAAACTCTTATTTTATTTAAAGTTGTTAATGATATTGTAGCTAGGTCATCTAGTACCCCTCATCTCAAAGCTGATGAGACAAAAAAGTCTTCACAAAGGTAAGGACACAAACGTTCATGCAAATGTAATAAGCAGTTTGCTGTACTTACACAGATACACATAGCCATAGCTTCAACTGAAGTATCAGAATTCAGGTATGAAGCTGACATATCCCCTTGGCATCATAAATCAATGCAGATACTGCAATCCCATGCCATCAGAACCGGCCAGTTGTGCCCCCTAAAAATGTGCATCTGGGGCAGCAGTTTACACTATGTCCTAGTTAAGGTATATATTATATAATCAAAAAGTCAGTTCAATGAACAGCACTTACATCAAAAAAGCCATTTGTCTAATCCACTCTTTTGGAGGGCTGTGCTCCCCATACCCCCTGTTAATTATAAATATACCAACTCTGAGATCGCACTACGGTGAGGAAAGGGAAAATGTTTCCATCTTCACTGTACCACAATCTCACTATGAACGGTTTGCTGAATGTCATTTTTGAAGTAAGTGCCATTTGCTGAACTGACTTTTTGATTATATAATACAGACCCTCCTAGTTATTGCTCTACTTAATATAATAATATTTGCAACAACTTTACAAACTACAGATACTGATTTGTACCATATTATTGCTTTCTGAAAAATTACTATATGTACTGATATATCTTTATGTGTATATGTATATGCACCCCACATATCATATACAGGCCATACCACCTCAAAAATTTCTTACAGAAAAGTTCAGGGACAGGATGTCACACCATCATAAAATGAATTGTTTTTTTCTGTGAAGCTTTTCTCCTTGGGCCTCCGCTGAAAAAGGGCTATGGCTCATTAGGACTAGCCCGGTTAACAAATGTAAAATAAATAATTAAATAAGCTAATTTGCTGGTAGTACAATCTATGTAGACATAGCACATGCAGGCGTAGATATTCCTGTTGCTACCCTTATGCAGACAGAATTCTTGTGCAGGGTTGCACATCCATAGGAAGGCAGAGAAGGACAGCTTACCAAACATTTGCTCATTACTGTGTATCCCATCATAGCTTTCATGTAGTTTAGAAGTTGCGTTTGTTCCTCAAACACTGTTCCCCAGATCTCTAAAATAGCTTCCAGGGCGTGTGATTTAGTATAATAAAATGGTCGTTTCTTCTCTAACTCTGCAGTTTATGCTTCTTCCACGGCACAGAAACAAATGACGCTTAGTACCATGAATGTGTGCAATCACTTTATTTTGATCTTCTACACCTGTGCTATAAAGTATAGCTTAGTATTTAAGCATGCCTCTGACATCCCCTGGCTGCACTTATGCAGGAGATTTGTGTGTGTGTGTCATTATTTAAAAATCATGCTATATGTGTGACTTCTTGGGAATGTGCCACCATTTTCTTAGGATACTCACATGGCAATGGCTACTTCTGTAAGTAAGTTATCAACAGAGATTGTCTGCAAGGAGTTTGAACAAGAGCAAGATATTCATTATCTCCTTTTGGTCCAGTTCAGGGAGTGGCTACTGAGCCCCTATGGTGGTTGATTTGAAAATTTGATGACTAATATTACCTGGTTGAAGAGCTGACTACAGCCATGGACACTAATAGATCAGTGGGTCAAAGCAGTCAAAAGTGTAGAGACCTGTAATGTTACAACCTTGATTATCTTTATGCATGGCAAACAGTGGTTAGTCAACAGCACAGCGAGTAAGTGACTTACATGTCATTTGTTCTTTTGGGTGTTTTAGGAGCTGTTCTTGCTTCTGATAGGTCTTTGTTTCAGTCAACAGAGCACATTTGTGCTGTCTACTCTGTAGTGCTTCTGTGGTAGGTGGGTCAGGTGGTGGCATATAGTGTAATATGCAAACTACATCTACTGTCAGTCTCTGCAGGAACATGTTCTGTGTTAGGCTTAAGACGCACCATTTCAAGATGCCAGCAGATGACCTGTTTCTCTCAATGTGTAGGTGGCTTAAATAATGCAAAGAAGGCACACACCTGACTGCTGCTTGGGATGTAACTAATGGGACATACTTACAGGATCATACAAAGTTCAAGGTTATTAAGTTCTGTGATCCTTTTGCCTTGATAGTTCCCACTCTAGACTGTAACTCCCATCTCAAGGAGGACTAAGGCTAGTTAAGCCCAGGGAGAATTTTTGAATACCCTTTTAATTATCTGGATTTGTTTCTTGAGAGATGACAGTGTATCATAGTGCTTTATCTTCAGGGAAAGTCCATTCCAGAGGTGAGATAGGCAATCTGGCTTGCCACCATGTTTTGTTTATCTGCTGAAGCAGACTTAGATCTCCTGTTTTGGTATTTGTGGGACTATTTAATTTGTAAAGTTCCATGAGATTCTGGATTACTTGGTCTCTAACTGATTGGAAAGCAAGGCACAGGGTTCCTCTGAGGAGTATCCTCCATGGCTTGTTTGTGTTGTTATATCATCTTAACTCACTCCTATCACAGCCTCCAATGGGATACTTTCTTTTTCAGTATGAGCAGAATGAAACACGAACCATCTTGCTTAATGTTGCAGGAGAGGCAAGTGGCCTGCGAGGGTTAGTTCTACTGCCAAATGTTGACCTGTGTTATACATGTCCATGAAATTAGGATAGGCTCACTTATTTTGAAATTTCCATTTTATCTCCTAAGTGCAGGCTTATAGTATAGGTGTGCTCAGTATGTAACTTGAAAAGTGCCCACCCTCACTGACGCCTCAAGTGGGGAGGGTGATAGTGCTGAGCTGCCTCACTAAAGTGTGATGCTAACTTCTCATATGCATGTAGCCTGGTCCCCATTGCCAAGAGCACCACCTTGTGGTGTGAACAGATGATAGAGGCTATAATGGGGTTAGCTGTGAGCAGATGCATGCCCAAAATGTACAGCCTCCTTTACAGCACTGTGCATATTTTCAGACATCTGGCCTAAACCTTTTGGCTGCCAGACAAAAGTGTGTCTCATATCACTTGTCACTCTGATCCATCATCTGGTGGCAAATTATGATAGTTTTCTTCTAAGTTGGGGAAGTTGACATCTTACTTTTACCTTTTCCTATCCTATACCTTGTGTATTTTCTTTTTCTTGTTTCAAACTACATGCCAGTTCATTGCCCAACCCTCCTCATCACCATTTATCTGCCCTGTTTTTGCCTCTGTCCATTCTATGTCTCCCTCTTCTAGTGTTTCTTCATCCACATTTTATGTGTCTGCCCCTACTCACTGAACTTTACCCTCTCTTTCCCTTTCTCATTCATTTGTTACCACAATTCAATCCCTGTCTAACTAAAGAAAAGGGTCCACCTATCACCATAAAAATAAAAAAAAAACTTGCCTTCCCTGCACCCACGAAGAATACAAGAAATAAATGCATTTATGGAAAACAACAATAATGGTGAAGTAACAGATATCATACTCTGGGATGCATTAAAAGTTCACATCTTTAGTGGTGTTAAAGCTTGGTATTTTCTAAGGAAAAAGGAATGGGACAAGGAACTTTCTGATTTACAAGCCAAAATAGATAAGCTGAAACTAAATTTAAAATCAAATGATAAAGCGTCACTTACTGAAATTTCTAAGCTAAACCACAAATATTTAGAAATCTTGAATCATAAGGTTGCTATAAGCTTAGAAAAGATTAAACTACAGTCCTACTCAGTAAACCCCAGACATTTACATAAACTAGCTATCAGATCCAAACAAATTAACAAACAAAATCACATTTAATGAAATTAAATACAAGAATAATAACACAGTAAAAAGAACAGCTGATTTAGGAGATATATTAGAAGCATTTAGAAATCATTATTGGTCAATCGATGACATGCAATCACCACTAGATTCAGACGATGTAATAGATAAATTTCTACAAGAAAATATCAAGACTAAAGTATCAAAACAACAAAATAGTACCCCTATAACCTTAGCAGAAGTGAAAGAACAAGTTAAAAATCTGAAGGATAATAAAGCCTCAGGGTTAGATGGGATAATCCCAGAAACATATACAATTCTTCCAGAGCACACAATAAAGTTATTAATCACATTTTCCATGGTTAAACAAGACTTAATTCCCCTCCCTCATGGAAGTTCTCAATAATTTCTCCCATTCTGAAACAAGGTAAGGACCCCCAACTATGTGCATCCTATAGACCCATATTATTGTTAAACATTGATTATAAAATGTTCATGTCTATCCTGGCCAAAAGACTAAAGAATATATTACCCAGTCTAATACACTTTGATCAAACTGGCTTTATCTTACATAGAAAAGTGCACAACAATATTATTAAGCTACTATCTCTAATAGACATTGCAAACAAAACCAAGAAACAATTAACTATTATTAGTCTGGATATTGATAAGGCTCTCGATTCCCTTAGTTGGTCATACTTACAAAAAATCTTTAAAGAATTTAACTTTACTTCAGATTTCACTAAACTGATATTAAATCTTTATAGTGATTCTAAAGCATTTGTTAAGACTGGTTCATGTCTATCATCTCCAGTAAAAATTCATAAGGGAACTAGACAAGGTTGCCCTCTATCCCTATTATTTTTCTCTTTATCAGTGGAACCTTTTGCTTCATTTATTAGAAATAACCCAAATATCAAAAGGTTTCAAGTTAATGAGGGATATTGTCCAAAAGTTCAGCTTTTTGCTGATGATATTCTACTAACATCCAGTGACATAGAAGGCTCTTAAAACATATCATAAATGCCATAACTCTATTTGGAAAAATCTCAGGGCTCAATTTTAACCAAAATAAAACCAAAACACTTTTAATGAATAAGAAAATAAATAGCAATTTGCAAAAATACAATACATTCAACTGGGGAAATGATAAGATAGATTATCTAGGAATAAGTATGAAGAATAAGTGGAATGAGACTATTAAATGTAACTTCACTAAACTGGTAGCCATAATCAGTGACTTGACTAAAAAGTGGAACAAAATGTGTTTCACCATGGAAGACAGGCCTACATTAATAAAAATGATTATTTGCCCAAGAGTTTACTTTACATACAGTCATTGATTTTACCTCCTCCTAAAAAATTCTTTAAACAAATAGATTCCCTTTTACTAACTTTTTTTACGGTTCCCAAAGAAACTAAGAATAGCCTATAAATGGCATGTTAGAGCTTGGGACAGTAATGAGATTGGCTTTCCCAGCATAGAATCATATTCCAAATCTGTTATTATTAACATAATATGACACTGGATTTCATCCATATACACCTTTAGCTGGAAACAACTACATGAAATACATATAACTTCCTCTGAGAACTCAGAAACCCAGTTTAAATAAACCTTTGGAATTAACAAAATATTTTGGATACTCTGTGAATATTGCTTATATAATAAGAAATGTAGCCACTTCTCACATGGTATAAACCAAATATTTTATATTTTCAAAAATATAATCGACAATTATAGTTTAAAGAACACCTTTTTCATTACATTTCCCATAGCTTATACACCAGATTGCCTAGATACCTTCAATATCAATAAGATGAAGAATCTTAAAAAGAATAATCTAAAGTATTAGCATCAGTTTATAGACAATAAGAACATCCAACCAATGAACTTTCTCTTAGCCAGATATAATGTCTGTCAAGATAATTGGCGCTGTATTCAATTTTTAAGACAGTTTGTTGAAAATAAAGTGAGAGTGTCAATAAATCTGGAAACTGATATTATACAAAGATTGATACAACTATTCATATGGTGTAGTTTGATGAACATAAATTAAGCATATCACCTGTATATAAAATCCTACGAGAAGACTTGATGACTTTTGACCAAGCTTTTTGGAATTACTCCATAAAGATTAATGGTGAACCTTTATCTAACGATAATAAGAAACAGTCATTAAATTCAATAAAAAACACTTCATCATCTTTATGTTGGAGACTATATACATGGAGATTTATTCATAGAAGCTTTTACACTCCACACAGATTTGACCTTATAACCAAGAGTAATGAAAGCAAATGCTGGAGGTGTGGTTATATTCTTGAAACCAACTGGGTTCATATGTTCATCGAATGTGGAACTCTCATACAATACTAGAGTGATTTTAGACATTTTGCAAAAGCCCTGTGGTCTGATAACTGTCAAATTACTAGCTCATTGATTACTAGCTCTTTGATATTATTCAATGTCCCTACCCAAAGTGTAATTCCTAGACATCAGTTACCTGTTCTTTGGTTAATTCTAGCTATTCAGTAAAAACAAAATGAAAACTCCAGCAAAGCTAGAATTTCCACTGAGTGACCTCCCAAACCTCATGTATCAGAGGCACATGGAATATATGCAAATGATCCTTATGAACATCAGGTGTTTCAGCTAGTTGGTGATTCTGAATGCCCACGGCTTGTTTCATCATTTTAATGGACAATTTCAGGCCAACAAAGCCAAACCTCACTAGCTGTGGATATGCATATTTCGGCCTTGTTATGACCTCATCAGCACAGCACAAGCAGAGTGTTTGACTAAACATTAGAAAGACAGGACTGTTATACCCAACTGATGTCCATTATCATTAGGGTCACTGCAAAAATATCCCAAACAACGACGAAACAAGACATGGGCATTCAGAATCACCAACTAGCTGAAACATCTGATGTTCATAAGGAAGGTCTAGCTTTGCTGGAGTTTTCATTTTGTTTTTACTGATTGGTTTTTCAGTGACCTTCTCACTTATTGTTTTAGATTGTTGTTTGGGATATTTTTGCAGTGACTGTATCACACCTGCCATGTCTTTTAACATCCTTTCACCACCATCTTACATACAAACAGGCTTGTATAATTTGTATCATTGGCAAGAAGACAAGCTTTCCTCTCACACCCAGTGGAGTACCACACATATAGATGTCCACATCCTTACAACTCCATGAACTCAATTTACTATGATCCTCTCTCTCCCTTTCTCTAATTCTTCAGGCAATGTTTATGCATATTATACATCTTGCACACACAGCAAGTTATTTTAATTCCTACATTAACCTTGGTTTTTACTCATAGTGTAAAGTGTCTTCATAGGTTCACAACTAGGTACTAAGCAACCAGTTTACAAATCATTATGTTCATAAGTTCCCAGGTAATTACTAGGAAATTTATCTGCAGATCATTACATGCCTAGCCAATAAACAATTTTCAAACTTTCCCTGCCTCAAGGACAACAACACCAGATAGATCAGGGGAGAGGACATCAGGCTACCCATCCAATTATCTACATTTACTGTGATGGTGACAAAGGTTCTACTCTGCAGAAAATGTAGATGATGTTTTCTCAAGAGGTTGGGAATGTGTTGGGATATGAGATTTTCATGACAACATGCCTTAATTTTCTGTTGATAGAGGTTTAATCCCATTCACTGTGCATTTGTGGAATCATTTTTCTGTACAGGAATAGAAGATTAAGGAGTGTTGGACCTTTCATAGCTCAGAGGTTTAGACATAGAGAAAATAGCTGGCATAATGGTTAAGGTCTTTATCTCAAAATCACAAGGTACAAGATTTGATTCTTGTCTGTTTTTTGGCTAGGCTTGTAGTGGTCTGCAAATGTACCTCACAATACCCTCAAAGTTGTCTCTAACAGACTGAATATGGACAGAGTGTAGAACATTCTGTCGGGATACCTGAGTGTTTCGAGGCCAGTCATTTTTTTAGATAGGAATCTCTCAAGCTCAGGGATATGCTTAGACAGATGTCCAGAAAAGATGCATTATATTCTATAATGGGTCTGATAAAATATGAGTAAAGGAAAATTAAGACAGTAAAATAGATATTAAGATTTCCTTTGACCTTTATGTTATGCCCTTGAAAACTATCTGAGAAAGATAGAATGCTTTCTGAGCTAGGAATAATCAATAGGAATTCATAGACCCTGACAACAATGTCTGGAGGGATTTGTCACCTGTATAGTATGATGTTGAAATGATTATTTACCAAAATGAACTATGCATTTTTTCACATTTAATTTGAGACCATTGTCCTTGTATTAACTGCTAACATATTCTATCCCATATTCCAGGAATGAACAGCCAATATACAGTCATCTGCAAACTTAGTTAACCACAATCCAGGAGTTTTGGCCTGAAGATCTACAAATAGATGTCAACTAGTACATAACTACACACACTGTGCCCTGTGGTATACCACTTGCATTTTTTTTTATTTTATTTATTTTTTGCTCTCAGAAGAGGTAGTTCTTACTCTAACCACATGGGTTTTGTCAAACAACCAGTTAATAATCCACAGTGCAACATAAACATTTAAATTCACATCTACAATCTGTATATACTGCCTACATAGGGTATAGTGCCAAAGACCTTCACCAGTGCCAGATATACTGGATGTACTGTTTAACTACTACCCACTGCTTTGTTACTTTTTAAAAATAAATTATTGTGGTTAAAGAGGCGGGAACTTGCCACTGACCAAGTCAAATTGATGATCGTCCAGGATTAAGAGTTTTTCCATAGCCAAATGAATATGGTTAGAGATAATACATTCTATTGCTTTGCATGTGAACCTAAAGAGAATAATGGGCATATAGGCATATATATAGGCACATATATAGGCATATATATAGGCATATAGCTGAAGAGTCTTGGCAGAGCTTATGGCATTACACTGGCTGAAACTTAAATCTTAGAAATTTACCTTGTACACTATCAGGATCAGTGGATTAGGTGCTATTAGTTTTTTACACACCTGAACAGACTTGCTCTAGAACTGCTGAATCCTGAGTAGTTTTGTTGTGTGTTAGTTCTTAACTTTTTTGCATAGTTACATAAATATTTGTGGTTAATGTGCTTTCATGGCTAATTGAAGTTCGTATTCAACAATGAACTTTGTAATGCTTCCTTTAACCTCTTTACTATTATTCTTTAGATTTGGTTTAAATATAAAGTAAAACAAGATATTTATATTATCTGATCTTATATCATGGGATACCCAGCCAAAGGTATTATCTATCTATATCTATCTATATATACATGCATAGACACACAGACACACACACACAGACACAGACACACACACACACACACACACACACACACACACACACACACACACACACACACACACACACACACACACACACACACACACACACACACACACACACACACATAACACTTGCCCCAAATCCAGCTGAATAGAGACAGTATAATAGGAAGTTTTTTTTTTAATGTAAGATGTCGGGTTAGGATTGAGGGAAGGGGTAGCACTAGGGTTATAGTTAGGACCCATTAGCAAGGAGGTTCAAGGGTAACACTGCTACTGCACAAAACTCACACAAACACACACTAATAACACTGCATCTACTCTTTACATAAGACTGATCTTAACCCTAACCCTAAAATACACACACTACCACACAAACATAGACCTATCTTTGATCGTATCCGTAACTCTCAAATACGTGCACAAACAGCCTCATCCCCTCCAAACTTCGCTCACCTGTCTTTACAAAACATACTCATGATGTTCTGACTGGTCAGCTATCTGTATGTTCAATTTAAAGCAACATCCCTAGCAGTCATTGACCAAATGTACATTTGACGAAATGCAAGGAACCCATATACACATATATATATATATATATATATATATATATATATACGGGTTCACTACAGATAACTGAAAGTCCATATGACCGAAGCCCATTTAACTGAGACCAAATGACAAAGTTCATTTGACCGAAAACCCATATGACCGAAAACTCATTTGACCGAAAAACAGCACTGGCAGGTATATGCCCTGTTTCCTACTGTAGTGCGACCCTGAAGTGAGAATATATTGTTAGGGGGGGGCGGGGGGCACAGCTCCCCACATTGGGTGGTGTGGGGGCATAGCCCCCCACATAATTGTAGTTTATGCAGTATTATATACATGTGTATCCATTAAAAATGCATTAAAACATACATCAATAAAAACTGGTTGCAAAATGTGGGAGGCTATGCCCCCCACACCCCCCCAACTTTATATTCTCACTCCAGGGTCTCACTACAGTGGGGAACAGGGCATATACCTGCCAGTGCTGTTTTTCGGTCAAATGAAATTTCGGTCATTTGGTCTCAGTCAAATGGGCTTCGGTCATATGTAGTTAACCCATATATATATATATATATATATATATATATATATATATATATATATATATATATATATAAATATATATATATTTTTGACATATACAGCAGTCAATTGGTTAAATATCTGGAATACTGGTAGAATTGGTCAAATAGACATTAGTGGAAGATTGTGATACAGTGGGAATTGGGGACTGGGGACTTTACCCTTTCCCCACTGTGTAGGGGTCCATATTATATTCCCAAAAGCCAACAATATCAAAGCTGATATTGCCGACACGAGAATAGCGAAAGTGCACATTGAATGTGTAAATGGAAATCTCCATAAGGGGAGATTTCCATTTACAGCAATGCAGTGCGGTCTCGGACTTGATATATTTAAGTAGCAGGGGGTATGATGGGCCCGTTAGGGTACTTTTTTCTTTTTTGTTTTTATAAGTTCGATGTTTGAAGACATCGACTAAAAGGTGTTCGATGTTTTCAACCATCAATCTTATAATATAGACCCCTGTATAGTGGTCTCAGAGATGGTATATGTAAATAGCAAGACGTGTGGGGGAGGGGGTGAACCCTGTGCAAAAAAACGTGTTTTCTTTATTTTGTTTAATTTTCAAACAGCTGATATTTGAACATTTTAGCTGGTTCATTTGCCATTGAAAAATGTGTTTTTTTTAGTTAGGTGTATGATACCAATTAAGATCTATATCTATATTGATATCTGTATGTGTATGTATATATATATATATATATATATATATATATATATATATATATATATATATATATATATAGTCCTTAAAAAGTAAAAACAAAAGTGCAAATATAATGTAAAAGATTAGTGCAATCAAATGTGAAATGATGCATAAGCATGATAGAGAAGAAAAAAGTAAAAATATTCTGTAGGTCTTGACAAATTAGGTTATTGATTATATTGGAATAGTAAAGCAAATGAATCATATAGTGGAGAATGGGAAATAAAAAGTAAATGCTTTCTTTAGTTCTACTAGAATAAGTCTTAATGACGCCATTATTTTTGAAAGGCTATTTAAGGTTAAGCACTTCAAATGTCTTATCTGGAAACCTGGGACTGTTAGTAATATTTGTATTACAAATACAAGGCTTTTTCAACCTCATTCAGTATAATAAACACGACCCAGTTTATAACTCCTTTTTTTTCTTTTCAGGTGAAAATAGGCTGCTTCAGAAAGAATTTCATCAGGAGCATAAGCTGCTTTGGCAAAACGGGACAACTTTCACAAAGATGAAAAACTGTGATTCAAAGACAGATAAGCCACAATGAGGAAAGGCCTCATTAGTGCCTTGTACACAGATATCGCTACTGTGTCATGTTACTGCCAGAGTCACTCAGTATTGTGCTGTGGTGATCACTGCTGCAGGCCCATCGTTTGCACTGGCACAGGAACACCATTCATGCCCTCCTCCCCCCAAAGAAAACTGGGCAAAAATGATCTTCTGAAAATGTTCAAATCTTCATATTTCTATGAGCTTGAAAAAACATATCCCATTCCTATGGCCAACATTTCATAAAATAATTCATGTTTGCAGATTTTATTCAGTAAAATCAGTAGACCAGTTATACTGGATTTATGGATCAGGATGACACTCAGAAGGAAAGAAAGTTGTAAACCTGATACTTAGAAAGTGTTTTCACTAATTATTATGCATAATTTGCTGCTTTACTGGCAAGTACGGGCTGGCATACATATGATCTCTGCCTTCTACTAATCAACTTACTTCTCTAAACTCTCCTGTGCTTAAACTGGAAATGGATGTTATTCAACCTCTCCCACTTAGTAAATAATAGTAATCCCATGTCTTACTTTTTGCCCACCTTGTAGAGCGTAAGAGCTGTAATGGGCCACAGATCTAACTAGTTTTAGTGTCAAACTGAGATAGACCTACAAATGAGAAGAAGCAGTTAGAATTATTATGGACTACAGTAAACTCTCAGTTAACCCTACACACATGGGGATTGTTAAATGCTGGATAAATGAAGTTTGGAACAGACCATTTTGTCCCGGGACATCTTCAAGGTGGAGGGATAGAGTAGTAGGATTTGGGAGGATAGGGTTCAACAGGAATGGATGAGATTTGGGAGGAAGTGAGGTAGGGGTAGGGAGGGGCATAAAGGATGTTAGGCAAGTGTAACATTTTAGGTACTTTGAGAGCAGGTAGGACTTAAGTTAATTCTGGTAGGTATGGAGAAAGGAATATATATATATATATATATATATATATATATATATATATATATATATATATATATATATATATATATATATATATATATATATATATGTATATATATATATATATATATATATATATATATATATATAGAGAGAGAGAGAGTTTTTTTCGGTTCTGTATTGTCAGATTGTAATTTGGTGATTTTGGTTAACTCTGGATTCCTCTGCTTGTTGCTTGTTTTCTTTAATTTGTAGATAATATGCTGATGAGCCTCGTGCCTTCTTTTAGTTTGCCATTTCAATGGGCATTCTTTTCTTTCTTGGACGTAATAGTGCGTATTGAGTCCGATTTAGTAAAGAGGGAACTTGTATGGTACTTAACTGTGTGTGGGAAGGGTGTTGTAATGCTGCTTTGGTATAACTTGTGCGAGGATAGAATTTTATAGCGATTTACTACTCCACCACAGCTGCTAGCTCTTACTTCTCAACCGTGATTTATTGCATTAAGATAAACTGCCTTTTTGACAGAGTTTGCTTGCTTTACTATTGCTATATTAGGCTCCATTAAGGTTCTAATTCTTGAAGGAAATGTAACCCTGTCTGACCCTTATTGTTATTACTGTGAGGTGGTGAGATGATTACATCGGTACAGAGGCAGTGTACAGTTATATGATGATCATCTTCTTACAGTGGATCATCTGTTTACATTTCTTCCTGTCCTCTGCATCTTGCTCTGTCACACCAACCACCTGCATGTCCTCTCTCACCACATCCATAAACCTTATCTTAGGCCTTCCTCTTTTCCTGTTAATTGGTAGCTTCATCCTTAGCATCTTTTTCCCAATATACTCAGCATCCCTCCTCAGCACATGTCCAAACTAACGTAATCTTGCCTCTCTGGCTTTGTCTCCAAACCTTCCAACCTGGGCTGACCCTCTAATATACGTATTCCTAATCCTGTCCACCCTCATCACACCCAGTGCAAATCTTAACATCTTTAACACTGACACATCCAGCTCTAACTCCTGCCTTTTTGTCAATGCCACTGTCTCCAACCCATATAACATAGCTGGTCTCACTACCCTCTTGTAGACCTTCCCTTTCACTCTTATTGGTACTCATCTGTCACAAATCACTCCTGACACTCTTCTCCATCCTGCCTGTACTGTCTTCTTCACCTCTCTTCCACAATCACCATTACTCTGAACTATTGATCCCAAGAATTTAATCTCATCCACCTTCACCACCTCTACTCCTTGCATCCTCACCACTCCTCTATCCTCCCCCTCATTCACACACATATATTCTGTCTTAGTCCTGCTAACCTTCATTCCTCTTCTCTCTAGAGCGTATCTCCACCTCTCCAGGGTCTGCTCCACCTATTCCCTACTCTCACTACAAAAAAAAAAAAAGTTTATTTGTCGCAGTTTGTTAATGGTGTGATAGTCTGAAAGGACATGCAGAGAATTTGCCTTGTGAGCAAGAAAAAACAAGCACCACATGTTCTCTGCCGCAGTAGATTGCTAGTCATTTGTAGTTTATACAGATACTGGGTATTTTCATGGGCTTCATTTGCTGGTAGCAGCCTTGCCTTGTACTGTGGTGCTGAGGGAGCTGTTTCATGGCTTGGACACAGATGTTGGTGATCTCGTTGAAGGGCAGGCTTGGTGCACATTCATTGTGGCAACCTTGGCCATTGGCTGTGTTGATAAATTTAAAAAAAAAAAAAAAAAAAAAAAAACGGAAGAGAAAATGGGGGTCATTGCATTGGCATGCAGCCTGCAGGATGGATTCCTGAGGTAGAGCGGCTGTCTCTTGAACTCGGGCTCATGTTTGCGCTTGTGGCAGGCGGGCATGCTGGTGGGTGGACAGCTGAGTGTTTTGGTACTATGGGTTCTGTCTATTTTTGATGGTTCATTGGTGGAGTATGGGTCTTGAGATTAGCTAAGGAAGGGCATATTCTGGATGACAAGGAGGTTATGGGTTGTGAGTAGTGGAGTATGTAGCCCACTTATGATGGTGGCTTCAGTTCACAGGCTTAGCTGTAGCCATTGGTGATGCTCGCGCAGGCCTGTTGTTTCCCTCGGATGTTTGAGTTGCGTTTTTGCTTGAACCCTGGTGGTTGCCTGGTGTGAACTCGCTGGATAGCAGATTTATGTCTGAGAGGACCTGTAAGTACACTGGAGGGAGTTTAGGCATTTCATACTGGTAGGGCTGGGTTTAAGGGGGAGCCTGCTGGTGGCTGTAGTTGAGGAAGTTTGCAGAATTCAATCTTCACTGGAATTTAGAAGAATATTCTAATTTCTGCTGACAACTGAAGCAGGCGGATGTGTGTCACCGTTCATTTTGTGTGTGAAAAAATAAAACAAAGTCTTGAAAAAGGTTACATAAAAATAAGCTCTATATAAATTGTTTCTTGTGTTTATTTTTTAGTAATTATTTGAATATGGATAAAAAATGCTTTGAGGTCTAGACCTACTTTCAGAAGAAGCAGAAAAAACATTTAAACATTTTACAACTTAAGAGAACTGTGGCAATGTGGATGGGACAGGGTGAAGAAACACTGTGTTTTCCCTTTCGCGGGCTTTCAGGTGGCAGTGTAATGTGCATGGTCCATGGGCAGTAGGCTCCATGCAGCTTTGCTTAACACATACTACACCCCATTTTATAAAACACAATTTAACTTCTGTCAGGTTTGGAAAGGATGAAGCTGTGCACAAGGGTTAACTAGCAAGCATGCTTCATCACTGCTCGCAGCTGTACAGATTTTCATTCCATACTCAGATACAGGAAAGGGAACATGGCAATTGGGAAGCTTGTTAAACTTTTTCAATGAGGAAGTTTAGTTTTGTTTTTCTATGCAGAATGTTAAAAGTGGGGAAAATCAGTTAGAGAATTTGGTAAATCCTTATGCTGCTTTATCCATGTACTATTGCTTTCATTAATTTAGTGTTTGAGGCAGCTTCGTTGCTTCAGTTTAGCAAGCACACTGCTTAGGTAGGTTGTAGAACATTGGTTTGCAAGAAATGTTTGTTCACTTTGACTCCCTCACTATTTGTGTTTACTAATATCCCAAATAAAGATAAATAGATTTAATTATTTATGTTCTGCAAAACGTATATAAATACATTGTTATACATTTTCCAAAATTACGTTTTAGAATATAAATCATAAATGAGCCTTTAACAATATTTTTTGATGAGAGAAACAGAATACCAGCAAAATGCCTGTTTACCTCAGGATCACCAAAAATATAATCTCTCCACATTTCCACTGTGCATTAATTGGTCATCTGAGAATAAAGCAGGAATATTAATTTACACTGATTGCCAGCCATGCAGTTCCTAATGAAAATTATAACATACAACACCATTCATGTGATAGTATACTGGATCTATAGCTGGAATATTATATAAATACTTAATTTGCTCTAATAATTGAATAGCATCTGCATATACTGAAATGTAATATTTTGGTTATGCTGGAATGATTTTAATATCAAGACTATTTCTGTTTCACAGATGGGTTCTTGTTTTATGAGAGTGGTAGATATATGTCATTGTAGATGAATGACTCCTCTAAAATGAATTTGAGCTTTAATGAAACAAGGTGGTATTAGTGTCATTTTATTAAACAATTTGGCTAAAGTATTTCCTTTCCTTTTTTGCAGATAGTTATTACTCGGCTGAAGAAATGTTTAATTGCACTTGTCTGTTTATTAGGCTGTATTTTGTGGTCATTAGTGGTGGCATGGCGATATGTGGGGATGGAATGTCCCCTCAAGGTGGGTTTGATTGCTTTGAAGGCTGCAGTAGTGCGGGGGGGGGGGTCCACAAGTTGCTGGAGTGATGGGCAGCAGCAACAGTACAAATAAGAAACCTTTGGGATTGTTGCGGCTTGTATTAATTCATTAAGAGATCCTTGTTAGAAGTAAAACCAGCACATTTTGACCATCCTGTGACCTTCCTAGCTGAAGTTGCCAGTAAGCCATTAGTATGTGTTACTCACTTGTCCTATTTGTTCCACAATTTAAATGCTAGTGTTCCTCAGTTTGGAAATGGAAGTTTGAGAGCTAGGCACTGGGCAGTGAAGTACATTTGAGTTTCAGACTTTGAATCTTTCAGAGGGGGTATGTTAAAGAAAACCCTGTTGTTTTGGCAATTTATAAGCCATAAGAGTAGTGCTTAGTACGTTTGGTGGAAAGGGAGGTTCCATTGTGGATGTGGTTTTAGGTGGGCCTTTTGTCAGTTGGGCGAAGCACTTTTCCTTTCATAGTATTTGCTTTCCTGGACCCCTGTCTAGCAGGGTGACTAATGTGATCCCAGGGGTGAATTTCCTATCTCCCATCCAATCATCAAGGTTCCTTTGAAGAGGGACAAAGTGGCGGTCTGCTTGACATGTATGGGCAGTCTATTCCAGAGTCTGGGGTGTCTCTGGTTCGGGAACCTATCCCTCCAGCATGTTTTGTTCATTGTGATGACAAGGTTTAGATCCCTGGAGCATGTGGATCTAAGGGATTGGGATTTCTTTAAGTGTAGCATGTCCAACAGCTTTGGTGGTCAGGAATTGCAAAGTTATCTCGGTTTTGGATAGGGATAGGTCACTTCAGGTGTGGGGTTAACTTTTAATATATTCCACTGGTAGTTAAATTTATCTTGGGTATTTGATAGGGTCATAGGAAGCATTGATTCAGTTATGGCTGCTTTGTCATAGATGGGAGTGTCGGTGGTACATCCTTCCCAGGTTGGCAGGATAGGTTGTCCTTGATGATGTCTTGGAATGTGTTATGTATTTTGGATGTTTTATGTGTCTTTTTCTTTCTTGCAGGCAGGGTCTTGGAACACTGTGGCTGTAATTTGGAATAGGTGGGTATAAGGTGGAGCCTTCTCGTTCTTATTAGAAGGTTTAATTTTGTTCTTTTCTTTGTAGATGATGGTGTGCCGAGTTCCAGTGGTGAGATACAGTGAATTCGCAGCTTTGGTGTCAATTAAGCTGTGGGTTCATTGTGTGAGTAATCAGAAATGGATAGGTGAAAAAGCAAGCACAGTGATCCAGAAGAAGAAGAAACTTGTGACTGTCCAGGATGATGAAGCACAACCAACTTTTTGTTTACTCTAGAATAAATATTAATGTTTTATGACCTAATTTGATTTGTGATACAGGATAATGTACAATCCATGGTAGAATTAAGAGTGCTATTATTTAAACATCATGGGATGCAGTGGTGCAGCGATTTGTGTCATTTCACAGCTAGAGGTTTTCCAATTCGATTCTTGGCCGGGGGCCAGTTGTGTGGGCTTTGCGTGCCCTTTTTGCATTTGTGTGGGTTTCGCCGGGTACTCCTGGGTTTTCCTTCCATGCTGCTAAGTTGCTAGTTACTTAATATTGGATATATTTGTATGAGAAGACATCCAGATCACATACGTTAGACAATCGTCATAGTGAGTGACTTTGCTGCATGCAGTTTATCAATTTTGTTGTTTGTGGCTTAATTCTTTTGATAACCCCTTGTGGCAGATGGATAGGGTGGGTTATATGGATTTGTATTTTGATTATATGTTTATAGGTGTGGGATTTGGGGGTGTATTTGTGGCATTTGTTATGGCTATGGTTAGTCATTATGGAAAGTTGAGGGCCAGCAAAGGCAAGGATGGTTCTTAGATAATGCTCTCATATTGGATAGTTGAAGGGATGAAATGAAGGTTTGTGATCTATGATAGGCTGCTGTTAAGGTTAGTTGGCGATTAGTTTTAGGGGGCACTGAGTTAACATCAGGGAGGGATTAAGGGTTTACTTTCAGTCGTTTGGCCTGTTCATCACTTTGGCTATATATGTGATGAGGTTTATAAGCTGGAGGGTTGAGTCAGTGGCTTGTGTGAGGGAGGATGATTGAGGGGACATGGAGTATTTATTTTACTTTTGGTGTTTGTGTTAGCTGGTGTAGGAGGTTCATTGGGGTTGTTGGGGGATTATGGTTTGTTTCCAGTTGCCAATATGGAACTTACAGGGCTGATGGTGGTTGGGCTGCTAACAATGCCATGATGGTTGTTTAATCATTTCATGTTATAAAGGATAGCTGTTTTAATGTCTGGATTGATATTGCACCTGCGTTAAAGAGATCTCATTGGTATGATGGTATGCAATTGGGTTTAATAACGGAATAGTATGGCTTGTTTTGTTAAGTTGCTAGAATGCCATGATGACTGTTGAGCTGTTTTATTGCTTATAAGAGATAGTGTGATGACAGGATTGCTAGACAACAAGAGTTCAATGATACTATTTTGGTTGGTAGTGATGGGGGAGTCATTAGAATTGTTATTGCTCTGGCATTAAGGAGAGCTCATTTGGTTATTACTGGATTGGGTAGTAAATGGGGTTGCAATGTGTCATGATGGCATGTAGTTGACTCTGTGTGGTTTTATAATGCTCTTGAAGTCATTGCGGAGCTTCCATTGGTCATGAAGTGAGGATTATTTAGCTTATGTGCAGTGCAATGCGACTGCGGTGGTAGTGCTGCAGTAGCGTTGTCGCCTCACAGTGAGACGTTGTCCTGTTCGATTCTCAGCTAGAGCGTCTTCTGTGTGGAGACACGCATGATTGGGCATACCTTCGTTGAAGGTTGCGTGTCAGAGCTGGCAACTCGGCACGTAAAAATCTACTGCCAATCATTAGCGGACTGGAGTTCCGCTGTGGTAACCCCTAACCGGGAAAAGCCGAAAGATGCAATAGCAGTGCAATGCTAGGTTATCTTAGCATAGGTGAAGGGTCAATGTTTTGTTTTCTGTTTTTTCAGTAACTGTTTATTTTGTTATGTGATAGGGTTTTAGGAGTAAACTCTATCCACTTTGGTTAGTGGGGACGGGGTATACCGATTGATGTTTGGCCGGATGCTGTAATGGTTTTTAGTTTGTTGGAAGTGTCCCGCAGGGAGGGGGAACAGCCTGATCAGGTTGATGGGCTGAGAACAGGGGCAGGCTTGCCCTCTTCTGTTCCCCCTCTGGTGCTAGATGGTTAATTCAATAAGTTTGAAAAGGAAAGTGAGCAGTTATACTGCTTGAGTACATAAGTAAGTGGAGGAAGCTGCTTATTGTTTGATGATATAATGCAATAAATGGAAATGAAAGTGAGCGGGTACGCAGCTTCATAAGTAAGTGAGTGGATGTATGGGCGCTGCTTACTGATCAGGATGAGCAGGTTTACCCAGTCTTGTCTTAAGATAATTTTACATGGATGTTATTTCACCTGTATCATGTTTGGCTGAAATGAATGAATATTGATTAACATTTATGTTTATGGAAATTTAATAAAGGTCGCCAAATGTCATTCAGTGTAATGTGTTTCTTGAATGGGACCTGGACAACTGTAGTTTCTGGACTAATACAGTATCCTATACTATTTGTTTGGTTTGACTTGTTCTTAGGTTGGGGAGAGAGGGAATTTATTCATATCTTCCTTTTAAAAACTCATACTCTAAAAACATAAGGTATGTTTCTGCGGGGGGGGGGGGGGACGGGGGACAGAAAGTGCAACACATGAAAATACAATTTTTTTTTCTGGTTGCCTGAGTTCCAGTTAAATGAGAGTTTACTGTATATATTTTAATATTTAGTACTGCTGTTGGAATGCATATCATTATAACTATATTATTCTGTTTTGTACATACAGGTTTTTATATACATGCATTTAATTTATATGTTTAGTTTATGTTATGTCAACAAATATTCCCAAAGTGTTATTTTTTTAACTATATTTAGATCTTGATTGAACATAATCTATTTGGAAAACTAAGCATGCCCGGTTATTAAATGAATAAACATTTATAATGAATGATTAATAAAAAAATGTGCAATCATTTGTTGATTTCATAAGGGAAATATATCATTCACAGGTATATGAATTAGCAAACAGTACCAACTGTATAAGTTTGTTTAAATTCCCATAGTGAATGCATTGTCAACTGAGCAGAAAGAAGGGAATAATTATTTACTCCTTCTGTGGGGAAAACGACAGTAGTGCATTTAAGAGTGAGCTTTGTTTACTGGGCATATGCATTTTCAGAGCTATGGAGGGCTTAGTTCATTTGTAAAAGGCAAAACATCAAAATATACAGATGGAACATTATGACTTTATACACTGTTTACAAGTATATTTCTAAAATGTTACATTTTTTTTAAAAGTTTTAGCTTAGCACTCAATAATTTGTAGCTGCTACTGTTAATGTGGTTTTAATGTTGTGCAGTATACTCCATCTGCATATAGTTCAGTTGTGAAAGTGAGGATTAAAAGTGATACTCATTAGCGAATGTGTAAAATATTTACATTTCACTCTGTGTTCAGAGTGAACATTCTCCATCAGGATGTTAATGTGAAGGTGATGCCAGCTGAAAAACAAGTCTGTCACTACCATCAGCATATTAAGCAACTACAAAGCTGGAATAGAAAGAAAGCAAACAGTTACCACTTTTTATGCTCATTAAACATGGCTTTGCTGTATATCAAGCATAAAATTAAAGAAAATACATAAATAAAAAAAAAGAAAAAGAAACGTATGCATCTAAGGGAGAAAAAGAGAATATAAGCAAGCAAGACAGAAATAGTTCTGTCTGCAATAAACCATCCATCACGTCTTAAGTAATCAGAAGTATGAAACTGTAATGTCTGACATTACTGACTTTAATCCTCAGTGATTTACCAGCAAACAGTCACTCCACAGTGAACAGAATCAGGGAGAGTGGGTGGTGGGGTGGGGGTTGCGATGCCTTCCATTTCATGATAATTATTTATTTTTTTCATTAGTTTGCACACAATGAGGCATCGGAGGTGCAACTGGTGTGTGTGTGTGTGTGTGTGTGTGTGTGTGTGTGTGTGTGTGTGTGTGTGTGTGTGTGTGCATGTGTGCGTGTGTGTGTGTGTGTGTGTGTGTGTGTGTGTGTGTGTGTGTGTGTGTAGATATTTAATACTCATGCAACTTAAATTTTATTAACTAGAGTAAGTTGACTGAAGGTCTTAACACTAACTCCCAATTTGCACTCATCTGCAAACTTACTTAATCAGAGGTCATCGGTTTTACTTTGGAGATTAGAGAAGTAAATATTGAAAATGAGGCATTCCAGTATAAAACCTTGGAAAGCTCTACTATCTACCTTCATACTTTCCAGGGAGGCAACTGCCACGCAGAATATGTGGGTTCCTTAGACAATTTGCTCTCCATCTTACATAATAAAAGGATCTATATTTAAAGCATTTAGCTTGCTTACAATTCCTGCATGTGCTGTGGTGGCAAAAAAAAAAATAATTGATTAGGCCAAGAGATGCTGTGTGCACAGCACTGACTGCAGTCAACAGCCTCCTTTGTGACCCTCTCAAAGAAGTTAATTAGACATGAAAGATAAGGTCCCCTTTGATAAAACCAAACTG
This sequence comes from Protopterus annectens, assembly GCF_019279795.1. Classification (NCBI taxonomy): domain Eukaryota; kingdom Metazoa; phylum Chordata; order Ceratodontiformes; family Protopteridae; genus Protopterus; species Protopterus annectens. The sequence continues at coordinate 635,989,630 of NC_056748.1, read as the reverse complement.
TTGAGGGTGTAGGCTAATGAGATTGTTGGTATCATAACCAATGAGATCAGTTATAATATGCTTCATAGCTTTGTAAATCAGGCTTATAAGGTGAAAAGGTCTATAATTATCCATGTCTCTGGTATGGCTACCCTTGTGGACAAGCATTACCATTGTGGTATGTTGTATTTTGGAAACAAGTCCTGTTGCTAAGCTTAGGCTAAACAACTTAAGGAAAGGTCCACTAAAAACATTTGCTGTTTTTTTATTAAGAACCCAGTTTTGTTATCAGGTTATCAAGTCCCATGAAGGAAGTATTTTTGGTATTTGATTACTCCTATGTGTTACTTAGTGATAATAGAGGGTATACATGATTCTGGGATATGTGGAGTTTAGATAGATGTTTCAGGATAAAGTCTACATTAAACATGTTGGCCAGTATATTGGCAGTACATGTTGAGTGGCAAGGAGTGGCCCAATTTAGGTGCTGCTCTTTAATTTTCTAACAGAGCTAAAGAAGGTCTTGTATTCATTATTATCTTCAGATGTTTGTCCACAGTTGCATTTTTCTTTACTAGTCCCGATACCACAATTAAGTTCCCTTGTAATTTTTTTTTTTATAATTTCCTTCTTAGCGAATAATGGATTCCTCTCAGGACCAGAGTCTTTCCTGTATTTGTCATATGGAAAGTTCTAGCATGTCATTCTACAGGCTCTTCATGGTGCTGCATTCACTCCCATGTGGATCAACATCATGTATTGGTCACATTTGCATAGGAAAGGGTCTTTAGGGCCCTAGAAATATCAGAGATCATGTTACATAAAAATCAACTGACTGAAACCCTATCCTATAACCTTGTGAGAGGACGATTGGTATGCTAACAACTAAATCCAAAAGCACTCTAAACTCAGAAATGCCATTAAAAACTTTTAATCTTACAAAGCTCTTTTAGTAGTAATTCCTTTGCTAAGCATGTGTCTATCCATGGTTCTGACCATATATTTAACTTTAGGGCTATTCATGTATTGGTTAAAAGCTATAGAGGTTGGTGATTGTAATAACAAACTGGAAACCATTGAATACAAATGCATTTTATGGATACAGGCCAACTACAAACCTGACATTAATTCAGCTTTTAGTTTATAACCAATTTTGAAGCAGAAATAAAATACAGTGAAATAACTTATACCCTAAGTGTGATTGTCCGCTTGTCATAATACCTTGAATAAACCTGATCCTGTTTGATGTTAGAAGCTAAGCAGAGTTGGGCTTGGTTAGTACTTGGCTGGGAGACTGCCTGAGAATAGCAGGTGATGTTGTTTTCTAATGTTGAATTTTAAGTTATGTAGTGAGTAATTTTTAAAAGTTTTTACTAAACTTAACTCTGTGTTCTGACTGGAGTCTGTGTTTTGTGATGAAATTTGAATTTGGTATTTAAGTAACTGATGTTTCTGGAATGTTTTTAACACTGATAAAGGGAAAAATCCCAAAAGTTTGGAAGATTAAAAATTTTTATTGCTGTTTTTGAGTCCGGGCAGCTTTTTGGATTTTATTGGTTTTACTGCCATTGACTCAATTTACTGGCTTCCTGGATCCTATTTTCCTTATGCTAACAACTAAGTCACTAACCACTCAAAACATTTTTAAAAGAGTGTTTAAGTTTCCAAGAATGGAAACTGTCCAATTCTTGATGACTTAATGCTATGTATGTGCATGAATGAGGTGAGCAGGAGAATTTCCCCTGAGACCTATTCTTTCCAGTGCTAGGAGGCTTTTGTAGATGTTTAATTACCCTAGTGTATAACATTTTAACGGGATTTTGCTCAGAATGTGTGTGTAGTAGTGCATTTAAGAGTGAGCTTTGTTTATTGGGCATATGCATTTTCAGAGCTATGGAGGGCTTAGTTCATTTGTAAAAGGCAAAACATCAGAATATACAGATGGAACATTATGACTTTATACACTGTTTACAAGTATATTTCTAAAATGTTACATTTTTTAAAAAGTTTTAGCTTAGCACTCAATAATATATGGAAAAGAACACATGGTTACTGTGACTAATTAGCTAAATTCTATTTTGAATTTTGCAGAAGTGCACAGGACAAACCCTGACATTGTATATTTAGGCATTCAAGTCTTACTTGTTGATGTTTTTCCCATTGTGTTTGATATCATGGATGAATAGGGTCTCTGGGTTGATTGACTTAGTTAACATATTATTAAATACAATAAATATTGACTAGGTAGGTTAGCTCCAGTCTGTGGAATAGTGCACAGGTATAACTGTTTAAAAAGTAGGTGATTTTAAGAGGGAGTTACACTGGAGTGTGAATTTGTATAAAGTAAGTGAAGAGGAGAATGCAATAAAGTGATTGGAGAGCTGGAATCTATAGTAAACTGCATTATTAAAAGCAGCTACTCAGGTTCCAGTGCTGCTCTATGATAATGACCAGCATTTACTGATGGACAGAGCAGGAACATGTTTTCACAGAGGGGAGTGGCTATTCTCAATTAGTAATGCCGCAAAACCTCAAAACATCAAACCTCAGCTTGTGAAAAACCCACTCAGAAATGAAGAGGACTAGATCAAAAACATTTTTGGAGAGTAGCAAACAAACAAATTAGCTGCATCTACTGTATGTAGTACATGCTGTAACTCCTCAGTGCATAGAGGAGCCCGGTTCTAGTACACTTAATATCAGGCAAGTTCCAAGGATTCTAAAGAGCTCTAAAAATGAAACACTCAACAGCAATTGCAGTTATAAACTGCACTCACCTAAAAACAGATCATAATTCTAAAAATTAGATCACATAATACAGCAAAAGATGAACACCATTTGAAATAAAACCAGAGATTGCACATAAGCAGCAAACATATTGTTATTTACTGACATGTCAAAATTAGAGCTTAAAATATTTAATGGAGTTGTTTTAGTGTTTAAATGAGGACAATTATAAAAAATAACTATAACTTAAACTGACAAAAACAAAAATTGTAAACTGAGAAAATAACTTAAACTGATTAAATGAACCAGAATCAGATAAAAATTGATAAATGCAAAGAAAATCACTAGAATGTAACTAGTTATTGCAAGTCCTGCAACCTTGTAGTAAAAGGAATGGAAGACTTAGAAACAAGCAGCAGATGGATTTCAGGCAAGTGTCTAGGATTCTAAAAAAGCTCTCATAATTTAAAAGCCACTAGCAATTGCTCCAATAAACTACACCCAAGCAAGCAAAATTATTCAACTAGTTTGGATCTCTCTAACTATACAGCTTCATTGACATACGTAACACATGCCAGCAACTGATGTTTTGTAAAGAATTATGTCATTTGAATATCAAACTGATTTTTACAGATGCTTGTATTAAAAATGTATCAACAGTGGGTCCTACTAAACAGAAAATATACATGCATGTCAGACTTTATTGTAACTGATGAAATGTATATATGTTAACAGAGGATGCTGGATGGGAAGGGGTTAAGCTCAGCTCAGCTAACCTTAACAAAAATAGTCTGAAACTAAATGACTTAGCTTAGGCCATAAATATTTTATCTCACAGGCCTGAGTTCAGTCAGAGATGCAATGTCTGGGCTAGGGTCCTGCTCTTATTCTCCTTAGTGTTGAATTAATTGCTACCCTGAGGTGCCAGAAAATGTCTCGTAAGAATGTTCAGGAATGACAAAAGAGTTGGAATTGTTTTACAATCTCCAGATGATGGAATAAGCTTTGGTAAAGTTCTGGGTGTGTATTGTGACACATCTGTACTAGATCCTGGATCAATTTCTAGTGAGCGGGTAGTGTGGGAACCACAAAATCAAGTCACTAGATGTGATGTCATTCTGTAGCTATCACTGAAATTGTATTTGGATATTAGTGAGTGTTAGAAAAATATGTATTTGAACATGTATAAAGTGCTAGTTTAAAAGCAAATAGTATATAATGCATTTTATTCTATTTACAATATGGCAATAAGAATGATTTTACATGTAATTGCTTGAAGCTTTGGAGCTGCAGTGCATTTGAACTCTGACCCTGGCAGTAGCCAGCTTAGCAAGCTTATGTTTTTCACTAATGATTATCTGCTGGGTCAGGAAATTAAATGTATAAGGCATTGAGAATGTTCTTCCTTCCTCTGGGATAATTGGCCTTGTGAATGTTACCAAGATAAAGACACAGCTGCTGAAGTAATGTTGCAAGAAGAACAAAGAAGTGTATTACAAGATTGAACCAGCTATTGTATTCGAACAGGCCTGAAACCTTGAAAGAATAACATTTACAGAAAGACATTATAACTAACCAGGTGCTTTGCAAGGCTGTATTATTTCCATGGGAAAACTTTTTAAAATGTATAACATCAGCTTTTCTTATGAATAGAATATTGTAGACCATAGTGATGTAGGTGCCCTGTGACTAACCACGTCAGTAAGGTGGGCACAGCTTGAATGTAAGACTATATACAATTGTGTATTTCCTGCATCATGTCAGACAAAACTCTGTACTTGTATGGTTTTTTGCCTCCTGGTGTACACTAGTAAACTTTTGCATCTGAGCCTCCTGTGTTGTTATCATTGTTTTTATTTAACAGTTTGGTCCTTCGGTAAACGGAAGCCCCCAGACAGCTACAGATCAGAGTGTACCAGTGGTCGAATACTGCGTAGGAGAAGCTACCGAAATGGTTCTTCTTGAAATACAAAGACCTCCGACTGAATTGTCATTTTGAGAGGCAGGCCACTTTCTGATCTGCGGCCGAAGAGTGGTCTCGAACTGGTCAACTCAGGAGGCTCAGGTAGGAAGATATTTGCCTTTTTTCTGTTTTAGATCAGGGACTAGGTTACAGTAAATGTCATTGTCAGAGATTTGTTATACAGATCAGGGACAAAAGGAAATTACTGTATATTTTGTCAGAGATCAGGGAAACAGAATAAGGTAGGCAGTTATTCTAGATAAACTGTGTAAGAACTGAAATACCAGGTGGTGAAAAGGGTTATGTAACATTTTCTTTTAGAATGGGAAATCAGTGCACTAAAAACTCATGAGATCCACCCCTAACTGATGACGCAAAATATATGCAATTACAACTGGCAGATAATGTTAGGTATTATACAAAAATGGGTTAATAAATACGGATTTGATGGTAAATTAAATAAAATTTCATTAGTTAAACTTTTAAAACAACTGAAATCTGACGCAGAAGGTCAGGCAAAAAAACAACAGTGACTAGGCATTCCTCAGGCACACAGATGGATTGAGGAAGTAAACCGAAGGGAACAGAAAACTAAAAATGCTAAGACGTTATTTTTAGATAAAGAGGATAATAATACAGTAATAGCGATGGCCCCTCCTCCTCCGCCCCCTCCAATGCCTTTTTCAGGATATGAAGCAGGAGGACAAGCTGGTCCACCTCCACGTTATCCTGAAGTCACAACAGCACTAAAACCATTTGTTAGAGATCCTATTGAAACTAGGTCCCGGACACGTAAAACACTTGGGGACACAGACCTATATCAAGTAGGGAGAAACACACTAGAAGAGAGTGAGGAAGAAATCTGTCCACTAATCAAGGTACCAAATCCTCAGGCAGGACAGGAAGGGCAGGACCCAACTCTTCTAGTATATAGACCATGGACACTGGAAGATATTCGGAAAGCTACAGAGGGAATCCCTCATCCAAAAGTTAATTACACAAAGTTTTTACAAGATTTGCAAGGTATGAGATTATGTTACCACTTGAATGGGGAAGAAGTCGAAAAAGTAGTTAGACAAATTGTGGGTCCAGACTGGCACATGATTTGTGGCACCTGGAATCCTCATAATGCAGAGCTTAAACCACTCCCACATAGTGACGCAGAACTAGACAACAGAGTGAAAGGTCTTACAGACCGAATTTCTGAAAAATGGAAACCTAGAGCAGATTGGACTTGCATTAATCAATGCATACAACAGGAGAATGAAACTGTAGATGGGTACTATGGTAGATTATTGGAATGTTTCAATAACCATAGTGGTATGGCTATTCCTGAAAATCAGACACATGATACCTCGTATGAACAGCAACTGAAAAATGCATTTTTGAAAGGTTGCATTGCACCTATCAGTAGCTTTATTACAAAGCATATGATAGATCATCGAACAAGTAGGCTACAAGCCTTACTTGAATATGCTAGACATGCTGAAAGACACTTTAATAGTAAAAAGAAAAAGAAGACACAAGTCTTCACAGCTGAAGACGGAGCTGAGGTCTTTGGAGTACAGTCAGGTAAAAAGGGTAAGAAAAATACCCAGGGAAATAGACAATCTGACAAAAGGTCAGAAGATTTTGAAGAGAGAAAAAAGAAAGGTGAGTGCTTTAAGTGCGGAAAGAAAGGACATTTAGCAAGGGATTGCAGGCTAAATAAAAAGGTGACTACAGAAAACAAAGGTGATGAGGACTGACTATATGATAGTGATGAAAGTCAGAAATCATCAGAAAAGGCAAACAAACAAAGGGCAAATGTAAATGTAGTGGAAGGAGTAGAGGAAGTGCAAGCAGATGTAGAGGATGAAGATAGTGAAATTCTAGATTTGGCATTACTGAGCTTGGAGCTCTATCTGGCAGACACAAAACCGGAAGTTACACTTCTAGTGGAAGGAAGGGAAGTAAAATTCTTGTGTGACTCAGGAGCGTCACAAACTTTGATACACCCCCTCAAAGTTACCAGAAAATTCCGAATCACCTGATTATATATTAGTGAAAGCAGCAAATGGACAGCTATATAGGGAGCCACTTTCCCATGATATAGCAATAACTGACCCAGTTTCAGGTATGACTCAGAAAAGTAAAATTGTAGTTTCTGCAAAATGTCCAGTAAACTTACTGGGAAGAGATCTTATGCAGATATTTGGCATAGCGGTAGTTCCCACTATGCAGGGTATGGAGGCACAAAGACAAATGGATACTTTTGTGGTGCGACCGGAGGGTGAAACTTTTTACTGGTACAGCCAGGACCTAGTTACGACTGGTCCAGGGGCAGTAACCGAGGAACTGATGAATGTAGCCATCAGTAAGGCCCCCTCCCTTGACACTGACCAACAGCATTTGTTACATTGTACTCTATACTACTGTAGCATGCCAGGACCTGATAAAGAATATGAGCAAGAATTATTCAAAAATCCTGCTAACAGATTAGTATTACGAACCTTGTATTGGGATACTGAGGGAAACAGTGTGGTAAGCTGTTCATTACCTCAGGAATTCATGACACTATAAAAATCTAATAGACTACCACATGTCAGCTTGACAAAGAATAAGGATGTGAGATTGGCAGACTTAGGAGAAAAAGTAACAAGATGGGAAAAACAAACTGATTTAGAATTATCAGAACAGGGAATACAAAAACAGAAATTGAATTGGCTAACACAGACACATTCAGCTGTACACTTACAAACTAGTGAAGACAGCTGATTAGCATTCTTATTAGAAGAAGAAGAAAAAGCCTTGTGTGACATACCAGACATTCTTTGGTCAACAGGTAAATCAGATGTAGGACTTATTCAAACAGCAGGACCAGTAACTATTACACCAAAATCAGCATTTAGACCACAGAAAAGACAATACCACTTGAGGAAAGATGCAGAGCAAGGAATCAAGCCTATAATAGAAGCATTACTCAAGGAAGGAGTACTGGTAGAATCTCTTGATTCACCATGTAACACCCCTCTATTTCCTGTTAAAAAAGCAAACGGGGAATGGCGGATGGTACAGGATTTACAAGCCGTAAACAATGTAATAATACCTAGAGCACCTACGGTGCCAGACCCACGCACCTTGTTGAATGATTTGAAGCCACAACAAAAATATTTCACTGTGGTAGATATAAGTAATGCTTTCTTTTCAATACCTATACATCCTGATAGCCAGTATTAGTTTGCATTTACATTTCAGGGTAAGAGATATACCTATATTCGGCTACCGCAGGGATATTGTGAAAGTCCAACAATATTTGCACAAGAAATGGCAAGCAACCTGGCAGGGTTTACCCCACCAGGAGGTAGTCAGATTCTACTTTATGTAGATGACATCTTGCTAGCAGCTCCTACCCAGCATCAATGCAGAGAGGATACGATAGCGTTATTGAAATTTTTAGCAGCACAAGGACACAAAGTAAACAAAAGTAAGTTACAACTTTGGAGAAAACAGGTTAGATACCTGGGATATGTAATATCCAATGAAGATATTAGACGAAGACAGAAAAACAGAGATTTTACAGGCACCTAAACCAGCAACCAAGAAGGAAATGATGTCCTTCTTGGGAACGACTAATTTGTGCCGAAGCTGGATATCAAGCTATGCTTTAGAATCTGCTCCACTGGCTGATTTAATATATAAAACACCAATGGCAGCACAAGATGTATTACAATGGACACCTGAAGCAGAAACAGCTTTCTGCAGACTAAAACAATTGATAGCTTCATCATTAGTTTTAGGACTTCCGAATTACCACAAAAGATTTTTTAAGACCGTAGATTGTAAACAGGGATACATGACGTCAGTACTGACGCAACAGCATGGGGATAAGCAATGCCCCATAGCTTACTATTCATCACAGCTAGACCCAGTGGCATGATCGTTGCCTCACTGTGTGCAAGCAGTAGTCGCAGCTGCAATGGCAGTACAGGCTTCAGCCTCAGTGGTATTATTCCACCCTCTCACATTGAGAGTGCCTCATGCAGTCGCGATAATTTTATTACAAGAAAAAATAGCATATCTATCTCCTGCTAGACATCATTCATGTATGACCATACTGCTGAGCCAACCTCATATGGTAATTGAACATTGTACAACATTAAACCCATCAACGTTACTTTCGACTCCTGTGGATGGCACATAGCACAGCTGCCTGCAGGAAATTGAGCAAATAACTTTGCCCAGACAAGACCTCACTGATATGCCCTTGGATGATGCCGAGGTGACATTTTATGTAGACGGTTCATGCAGAAAGGGTCCTACAGGGAAAAATCTAGTAGGGTATGCAGTAGTCACAGATACAGAGATTTTAGAAGCCCAACCCTTACAGCATAACCTGTCTGCTCAAGCAGCAGAAGTGATAGCCTTAACAGGGGCTTGTAATCTAGCGAAAGATAAATGTGTGAACATATATACTGACAGTCAATATGCTTTCTCTACAGTGCATGTTTTTGCACAGCAATGGAAAAATAGGGGAATGATAACATCTACTTGCAAACCAATTAATCATGCACAACTTATTTTGAACTTGTTAGATTCCATTCAGTTACCTACTAAAGTAGCTATTTGTAAATGTTTAGCTCATACAAAACAACAAGATAGAATTTCAAAAGGAAATGCAAGAGCTGATGCAGCTGCAAAGCAAGCAGCCTCAGACTCAGAAACTTTACTTTTAACTGAGGAATTACAACCCTCTGAGATTTTAGATCTAGAAATGTTAAAAACAATGCAGACATTAACTACAAAAGCAGAGAAACAAAAATGGGAGAAACGAGGTGCAATCCTCAAAAATGGACTGTATATCTCCAAAGAGAAAAAAACAATATTGCCATCTAATTTATTTAGATATGCAGCTTTGTTGAGCCATGTCTCAACAGGGGAGATGGTACAGTTAGTAAATCGAATATTCCAAACATATGGATTCACAAACTTTACACAAAAATTTTGTGCAGCATGTCATACTTGTAACAAACATCATGCACAAGGGGCATTCAAACCCAAGCAAGGGAGTTTTCCTACACCACCATATCCATTCCACACTATTTGTATGGATTTCATAGAATTGAATAAATGTGAAGGGAAAAAATACTGTTTAGTAATTATAGATATGTTTTCCAAATGGGTAGAAGCTTTTCCAACTAAAAATATGGATGCAGCAACAGTGGCAAAGGCCCTAATTAAAGAAATAATTCCTAGATTTGGCATACCGGAAAGAATCTATAGTGACAATGGGACACATTTTGTTAATCAGACGATTCGCCAACTCGGGAGATTCTTTGGGATCTCCTTGAAGAATCATTGTGCTTACCACCCACAGTCTGCAGAACTGGTGGAAAGGTACAATGGAATTTTAAAAAGCAAGTTAAGGAAGTTAGTAAATGAAACACAGAAGAATTGGATTTGCTGTTTGCCCTTGGCACTGCTGAGCATGAGAACAGTTCCAAATGTAAAGGGTTTGGCCCCCTTTGAAGTGATATTTGGAAGGGCATATTATGTGCCACAGTGGAAAGCTCTCATGCCTGCAGAACTAGAGGCTGACAGCTCATTAGCTAGCTATATGAGGAAACTGTTAACAAATAAAACTGTTTTGCAGTTGAACTCTTTTTCAGATAAAAGACAGACCAGACCGTTGGAAGCAGTGTTGACCCCAGGGTCCTGGGTGTGGCTGAAAGTTATGAAGAGGAAGAATTGGGCGAGTCCAAAGTGGGAAGGACCATACCAGGTACTGTTGGCAATGCCTACTGCAGTCAAAGTTGCTGAGAGGTCGTCCTTGGTCCACCTGATGCACTGTAAACTGGTAAAGAATTTTCAACTTGATAAACATTTTGTGACTGATACACAACAAAGGCAGGATGGCCAAGAGCGAAATGAGTAAAAATACAGATCAACCCTGAAGATATTGTTTAATCATCTTGTTGACTATGCATTTATTGACTATGATTGTGATGACCTTCCTTTTGTTGTGGTTTTTCCTACATATAACCACACAAGTGAAAGTGGAAAAACGTGATGAACTGTCTATAGACTGGCATCCAAACTTTAACACATACCTAGCTATGAAGCGTGTATATGTAGAGACTATGAACGTTTCTAATTGCTGGGTTTGTACTGCTATACCAACAGCATATGGAGGACTGTTGATGTCCGCTGTCCCCTTGGGGATAAATGAGACTTGGGAGAATTTACTTTTTGATACAGGATCTGTAAGATCACAGGACAAAATTGCATTGTATTTGCCTATTACACAGAGTGGAATTGTATGTTTCTATAAGAATGATACACTCCAAGTGGGTTGGAGTAACTGTAACATAACTATATCTTATAAATGCTATATTAAAGCTAAAGATAAAGGCACTGTTTGTAACACAAATCATGATTCATATTTGAGCTTAATGAAAACAACATTAAGTGATGTGCAGAGAAATCCTGTTTTGCATAAACAATTGTCTGTTATAGACAAGAAAATGTTTCATTCAGAATTAACCCGCATCAGTACTAAAGTAGAAAACTGTTATTTTGTTTGTGGGGAAAAAGGCATACAGATGGCTACCTGAGAATTGGTTCGGCAGTTGTTTTTTGGGTTATCTGGTTCCAGCTATAAGGCATACTGCAGAATTACCTCTAGGTAAGATATGAAATGTAAGAGATGTAGCCTGAAAACCTGAAGATCCAATCGGAAAACCTGTAAATCCAGTGGGAAAAATCGAAGCTGGTTGGAAGAACCATCATTCCGTGAAAGATAAAGAAAAATTGACTCATATGGACTTGAGTGACAGTGTTATATCCTGGGCTGGAATATTTATGGAGCAGTCAAAACGACCTGGGAGTTGAGAAAGCTGTCGAAGCTTCTCGAAGTAATGAGTAACGCAACTTTTTCTGCTCTCGAACTAGTGACTGATGAACTGAATGCAATGAGAACTGTTGTGCTACAACATCGAATGGCTCTTGACTTCACCCTAGCGGCGAGAGGTGGTACATGCACGCTTATCAAAGAAGAATGCTGTGCGTTCATACCAGACAATCGACACGAGATTAATGACCACCTAGAGGTAATACAGCAGGTATCGGCCATGACTGAACCAGGCCCAAACCCACTGATGAACTTTTTCCAGAGTCTGTTTGGTGGGTGAAGTTCTATCCTAATGAATATTTTGATTGCTATTTGTGTTGGTCTGCTCCTATTAGGAGCATGTGTCTGTTGTGGGATCCCCTGCATGAAAAAATTAGTCAAAGATTTTGTTGATATATCTGTAACTGAAACTTTGTACCAAGATATTGAAATGGAACTATTGATTCCAGACGAAACTTTTTCCGAAATATAAACTAAATGACTTGCCTAGTTGAAAGTCCTTAGAGGAGAAGGCTAGGGGATGATATAACATTGTTTATGTTTCTGAATAGAATAAAAAGTATTAAAAGGGAGGAAAATGTTAGAAAAATATGTATTTGAACATGTATAAAACGCTAGTTTAAAAGCAAATAGTATACAATGCATTTTATTCTATTTACAATATGGCAATAAGAATGATTTTACATGTAATTGCTTGAAGCTTTGGAGCTGCAGCGTATTTGAACTCTGACCCTGGCAGTAGCCAGCTTAGCAAGCTTATGTTTTTCACTAATGATTATCTGCTGGGTCAGGAAATTAAATGTATAAGGCATTGAGAATGTTCTTCCTTCCTCTGGGATAATTGGCCTTGTGAATGTTACCAAGATAAAGACACAGCTGCTGAAGTAATGTTGCAAGAAGAACAAAGAAGTGTATTACAAGATTGAACCAGCTATTGTATTCGAACAGGCCTGAAACCTTGAAAGAGTAACATTTACAGAAAGACATTATAACTAACCAGCTGCTTTGCAAGGCTGTATTATTCCCATGGGAAAACTTTTTAAAATGTATAACATCAGCTTTTCTTATGAATAGAATATTGTAGACCATAGTGATGTAGGTGCCCTGTGACTAACCACGTCAGTAAGGTGGGCACAGCTTGAATGTAAGACTATATAAAATTGTGTATTTCCTGCATCATGTCAGACAAAACTCTGTACTTGTATGTTTTTTTGCCTCCTGGTGTACACTAGTAAACTTTTGCATCTGAGCCTCCTGTGTTGTTATCATTGTTTTTATTTAACAGTGAGAGATGTGACAATGATACCCAGCACTCTGTTTTTGGGGCCCTGACTACTTCATCCTGTCTTAGATTCATAGGTAGGTACTAGGATATTAGCCCTAGGGCCTATATAAGCCTAGCCAAAAAGGTACCCTGGCGTTCGCCACCCAAGAAAATTATTTTCCTGTGCCCCTGTCAAGCAGAACTACAGAAGTGATCCCGGGGTGAATTTCCTATTACCCATCCAATCATCAAGATTTTTCTTGAAGAGTGCTAATGAGGAGCTCTGTTTGACATAGATAGATAGCCTGTTCCAGAGTATGGGAAGTCTCTGGGACAGGAATCTATCCCTCCAGCATGTTCTGTTTATTGTGGTGCCAAGGTTTAGGTCCCTAGAGCGTGTAGCTTGGAGGGATTGGGATTTCTTTAAGAGGAGCATTTCCAACAGCTCTGGGTTTGACATCCCTTTGTATGTTAGGCAGAGATTGCCTCTGAGTAGGCGATATGCAATGGAGTAAAGCTGGAGTTTTTTTGAGTCAGTCTACATAAGGCATCTGTTTGAGGCCAGTAATCCTCTTTGTGAGGTATTTTTGCGGCCTTTCCATTTGTTGTAGATGTCATGTGAGGTACATACCAAAAGGGGCGTTGTACTCTATAATGGGTCTATTGAGTGATGAGTAGAGGGGAACAATGACCTTTTTTTCCTGGATGAGAAACCTTTTGTGATGAGGTATGCTATGTAGAAGGATTTCCTGACCACTGTGGCGATGTGATTATCAAAGGAGAGACTACTGTCCACCTGTGTCCCAAGGTCACTTATCACACTTTTGGTGTTAAGTAGACTACTGCCTATGTGGTAGTTCACGGGTACAGAGTTTTTACCAAAGGGAATGACAATGGACTTTTTGGCATTGAGCTTGAGACCATGGCTTTGACACCAGGCATCTGTCTCAGTGAGGCCCTTTTGTAGGCTGTCCACATCATTAGGAGTTTTAATTATGGCTCCTAGTTTGCAGTCATCTGCAAATTTAGTTAGCAAAAGTCCTTCTGTGTTAGCCTGTACTTCAGAGAAGTAGATACCAAACAGGAGAGGACCCTGAACTGAACCCTGTGGTACTCCACTTGTCACTGGTCTGCAAGTCTGATTTGGAGTCTGCTACTTTCACAGTGTGGGTTCTGTCAGTAAGCCAGTTAGCAAGCCATCTTGTGACATAGGGATTTATACCTAGTTTAGTGAGTTTATCTATAATTCCAGAGTGGGGGATGGTGTCAAACGCCTTGGTGAGATCTAGATAGGCTGTGTGAACCACCTTACCCTCATCTATAGCTTTGGTGACTGCTTCAATGAAGTCTATCAGGTTTAGGAGACATGATCTGCCTTTTACAAACCCGAAATGTGTGGGATCCAGAGTTTGGAGATCTCCAATGTTTTTGTTTATGAGTTCCATGATGATACATTCCATGACCTTGCAGACCAGGCTTGTCAGGCTAATGGGCCGGTAGTTCCCAGGGTCTGTTGTGCCCCCCCCTTTGTGGAGTGGGATAACCATCATGGTGTGCCATTCAATGGGCACAAAGCCTGAGGTGAGGCTATGATTGAACATGGTACTTAGGTGGGGTGCCAGTTCATTCTGTAGTTCATGTAGAAGGCAGCCTGGGATGTTGTCAGGTCCCATGGATGCTGTGTTCCTGGCTTTGGAGAGTGAGGTTTTTACCTATGCAGCCGTGATTACAGGAACGTTGCATTCTTCCAGTATAAAGATGGGCCCTTTAGGGGGTGAGAGGGGGTAAAGTTAGCACTGAACCTATCTGCCAGGATGTTGGCAATATCAGTTGGTTCTGTATATTTAATGTCATTGTGCTGTAACTCAGAGCAGATCTGAGTGTTGCCTTTGAGATTCTTGACATAGCTATAGAATGTTTTGTGGTTGTCTTTAGAATCAGTGGCAATTTTGTTTTCATAACTAGCTTTGGAGAATTTTATGAGGGATCTCAGCTTCTTACTGAGGCTGACCAGGGAGAGTCCCTCCAATCATGGGATTTTACTCTTTTTTGCAACAGTTTCTTTCTTCTGTTGTAGAGTTTGTTTATTGCAGAAGACCACCAGATTTGCTTCCTTTTTTTGTAGGATAGCATCTCGGTTCTGTTAGGGCTAGCATGATCCATGCACTAGTGTAAGTGCTTATAAAGTGAATTTGTGTTGTTTTCAGCAGTCATACCTCTACTGTCCATCTGCATGGGTGTCATGAAGTTTGCCACTTCTGTCTTAAGAAGCATGAAGTTGGCTTTTGAGAAATTTTTTATGGTTGTTTTCCTAATTGGGGGTGGGAGCGGGATGTGGATGTCTAGGGTGATTAGTTTGTGGTTGGATATGACCAACGAGGAGCTGACCTCTGGTGTGGAACACTGGTCGCCCATGTTGGTGATGACCAGGTCTAGTATATTGCTGCCCCTGGTGGGGGTGGGGATAAGTTGATCCGAGGCATTGGAATTGATGATTTCCAGAAAACAATGAGCAAAAGTGTTGGTACACAAGTAGTTTTCCCAGTTAATAGTGGGGTAGTTGAAATCACCCAGTATTAGGGAGTTGGGTTGTACCTTAATATTTTCCAGTGTATCAAGAAAAGAGGAGTGGGAATGTTTTAGTAAGTAACTTAACTTGGGAACAGTAATTATTCGGTCAGTTAGGAAAATATAGATAGATTAGTTAAAAATATATTGTTTTCTGCATTTGTCTGAGTCTTTCCATCTGTGTTATTTTTTGTATTTACAGTGACTGAAACTTTGCTTTTTATTGTAAATAGATATTCAGTATTTAAATGTTTTCTATTTTATTACTATTAAATATATTTATAGCTTTCATTGTAGCTGGTCTTTTAGAAAATGTTTTAACGCTAGAGGTCATTGCATTTATTTGGTGATGCTATGGCTTCATGCTTCTGAAAGTCTTGCTGCTTGGTCAAACATAACCTTTTGTATAAGTATTAATTTTACTAAGATTAATTGGGTACCCTGGTAATAACCTTAAAGTAGCTGGCTGGTGGCACTGAATATACCGTATAATCTGGGGGGAGGTTGCATAGCTCTTAAATCTGTGCCAGCCTTTGCCAGATGTGTGTGTGAAAATCAAATCTCAAAGAATGTGTATGTGTGTGTGTCAGCTACTTGGGAGAGGAACACAGAGCACTGATTTCTGCAGAGAGAAATGTAGAGTCTTATTTGGGGCCTGGAGATGAAAACTCAGCCCCAGGACTGGAGTGTGCTCCATGTGTGCTCTTAAGGGAAATTCTGCTTGGTGCAGAGAGTTGCATCTAAAAATGCTGTGTGTATCCAATTTTGTTCTAAGTAAACATTCCCTGCCAGTGTCAGTGGTGAGCATTGAGGCTCCTTGATTACTGGCCCAGAGGAGGGCTGTAGATTCATTTCCCTGTCACTCAAATGTAACACCTTCTTCCCTCAAAAGACAAAACTACTTGCATTAAAACAAAGGTGACCCTACTACTAGCCTCCCTTTGTAAATGTATAAACTTACAGCCTTCCTTTTTTGGTATGGATTAACTAGAAGATAAACTAATTTCAGCCTAAGATCACAAACCCAAGAAACGCCCTTCATAATTGCACACAGGAATTGATAAGCACTGCCTTGCTGGAAAAATGTCAATCAAATGTGAGTTGACAAGCCACAGGGTTTCCCCGAGTACAAAAATAGTATAACATGAACAAACTGTTAGTGCATTGTTCTAGAGAATGAAAGCAAACAAACTGTCTTTCTGTACACCAGTTTTGCTATGTTCCAACTGGACCTTACAAAGATGAAATGAAATACTAATTTGCAGGGCTCAGCATTTTGCAGAATGGTCAGCTATACTGGTGAGATTTTGATGGCTCTTTCTTTGCACCTAGTTATAATATTCTGGCTAGTCTATAAAGCCTTTAGTAAGAACATGTCTAATTCTACAATGGGTCCTGATAGGACCTCATTTTTTTGAACACCATTTATGCACTGAGTTACAATTTATTACATCCTTTACAAAGCTCTTTCTCATCATGTTACATTCCTGCAAGCTATAAGGTGGCTTTAATAATGCCTATACGTAAATGAGGCGATGGGTCTCATCACTGAATGAGCCTTGCCTGAATGTCTGGGAAGGACTTTGAGCATATGCTTTGTACTGATCAGCAGACTAGTGAATATTGATCTGTTGCAACATGTCTTTGTTAAAAATAGATCTTGGTTACATTTCATGGTAAGTTTCTGTGCAAAAGTGGGAAAAAAGGGTTGTGGATGGATGGATGGATGATTATTTACTTGTTTATATCATCTTTTTAGAAATGTCCACTTTTGACAGTATGCATCATCAAGACACCACAGATGGGCTTACCACATTAAAGCATCTATATCATATTATCGTATGATGTAAATAGTGAAAGCTATTTCATTGCACCGATAATATCGAAACAACAAAATATCGAACAAACGGAACAGCGAATTTTTTCCCAGGGAAAAAATGTGCTGCTCTGTAAACAAAAAAAATAAACTTAAACACAAATTTAAGTGGGGGGCTTCACCCCCCCACATCCCCCACATGAGGGGGCTGTGCTCCCCCCTACTTAAATATACCAACTCCCAGATCACATCACAGTGGAGGAAATGGCAAAGTTCCGAAGACGGTCCACCAAATTTTTTCCCTGGGAAAAAATTTGATATAACGTGACTTCGCTATTTTTGCCATTTCGACAGGATTGGATCGACTAAATAGCATTCGCTATTTAGTCCATTCGATAGCGTCATATAGACCCACATTAAATACAGACATCTGCATCACATCTTGGATCTCTGACTATTTTCCTCATTCTTCATACCATATATGTTTAAAAAACAATAAGTCTTGTTCGTATAGAAATACTTGATGTTTTCCCCAGGACTCAGTTTTGGATGCAGTGTTAGTTTACATCTTCCTGAGCTCTTTTTTTTAAGTAGTCATGATGTTTGCTATTTTCAATTTGCTGATGACACTAAAAGTGGTTGAATTATTTATTTTTTTTTACAATGGATTACCAGTTGGCATCACTGTCAGAGAGAATGACTGAAAAGTGAGGGGTTTTCTATATCAGGAAGACTAGCAAGAGGTCTGATCTTTCTTATATAAGCAGAGAAATTAATTTAGAGTGAGCTGCTCAGAGGTATTCTTCATGAGATGTGTTTATGAAGAAATGGCATGTTTAAATGGAGATTTTTTTATTGCTTGGTTGTATTTTTCTTTGATGTCAAAGCAATACTGCACATATATAGGCTGGGCAAGGAGAATTCTATTAATCATGTCTGCCCTGGACTAGAAAAGTAGCTAAGTTGCACCTGTTTTTTGGAGAGGATGTGAAATGGTTGGATATAGTTTGAACCGAGTTTAGATTTTTTTTTCTAAGATTTTTTCCAAGTGTGGGGAGTATAAGATATTGGTTTCAAGATGGAGGAGTATTCTGCTTTATGTTATTTAGAAATATGTGTTACTTTGGCTTATTCCATATGTTGGCATGATGTTGTTTGTTAGACAGAGGTTAAAGTTTATTTTTTGGCTCTCCGCAAACTTGATTGTTACTGGCCTGGCCCACAGTGCCACACATCCATGGCAGGTCTAGCAGCAATTCTCCTACAGCACCCCATACTTACTCCAGTTTGTTGAGGCCTACAATGGATCCTTAGGGTGTCCTTGGGGCTTGGCATGCTGTATTTCCTTCTAGGTGGGGGGATTTTTTTTGATGCCCTATGTACTCCCTTTCCCAACACCCCATGCTCACTGATTATGTTTGAAGACAACTTCCCACTTTTGACCACACCTCCCCATAGGTATGGTATCAGCAAGCACCCTCTCACCTAGGATGGGCATGCGTATCCCTTTCCTGCCATTCCAAAAGCTGCCCAATCCACTAATTGAACCCAGGTTGGCTGAGCCAGATTCAGGGCTTTATTCCTGTGCACCAGTGGCCATGACAAAGGTTATAGATCTAAGCAAGGGGAATGGTTAGGAAGTCTTGGCATCAATGGACAAACCAAGAATAAGTATTTTACTTAGGCAGATATTTTTTATATTGGAATGAAGAGAGGTGTAGGGTGATAAAGATGATGGAGGGAAGTGGGAGGGAATGGATACTTTATTAGGCTGCTGAACTCATGTAGAAAGTCTAGAATTATGAAAATGGTGTTGTTGTGGTTTCTGAATCTGCATGGAGCATTTTCTTGAGTCTTGTGTCCTGTGGTAAGGTTTGTTTCCTTTCAGAAATGTTTATGTGTGTTCAGGAGGGCACGTGGTCTAAAGTTGTATAACGCATTCATATATCTGTGGATAGATTGTTTAGTGAGATTTTGGGTGTGGTGAAAGGCTCTATATTAAAATATTTTCACTTGAAATGTTAAGTGACGAAAAGCTAAAAATTTGGGAGAAAAGCAAATGTCAAAGATTGTGCTTCTCCTTTAAACTTTTTTTTTACAAGAAGGCAAGGCCCCCTGCATCCCTGAATGTGGGACTTAAGCCCCTCCTCAATCCCAAACTTATATACAGTATACCAATTCTGAGATCAGCATACCTCAGAAAAGAGGGACTAGTCTAAGAAATGGCTGTCTCACACGTGATACTTATAAGTCCATTCTTTCAGAAATTCAGTCTCTGTGTTTTGGGACTCACTATAGCTGGTCCTGACATTTTAACTGGTTCCTGTGATGAAATGAGACCGAGAATGAATGGTAGGGTTTTGTTTCCACTTAGACAATTTACCTCTCAATTGAGAAGTTATTTGAGTTCTTTAGTTACCCAATTATTTTTAGTCTGTTTAATAATAATGTAACTGGAAGAACTCAATTCTCCTGAAGGGTGAGGAGGTTTTGGGTTAAGAAAGATGTTGCTTCACTGGGGTCTTAAATATCGAGGAGTGCAATCCAGTAAAGTATTGTTAAGTAGTGTTTTAAGCTGCTGATGCTGTTACCGGTTTTTGGTCCAAGTGTAACGAACATGGGAGGGATTAAGGTGTTTATGATGTAGAGTGAAAGTTATGAGGTAGTGGTCACTAAAGGTTTTAGGGAAGAATATAAAGCTGGAGATGGACTGAGGAATGTATGTGATGACTAGGTCTAGTAGGGACGTATTAGATGAGAATGTGATGGGTGAAGTAGCTTGTGATACTATTTGCATCGGCCACAAATTATCATATAATTAGCAACAGTTCCAAGAAAATTTAGGTTGAAATCTCTTGGAATAAGAAGGTTGCTTTATGTGACTCTGACAGAGACAATGCTATGTATAATAATTTGAATTTGAAAATGGGGATAGAGGTGGGTAGTATATAAAGGCTAGGAGGTGGGGTGGATTCTTGATTGTTGGAAGCTTTAGGAGTACCCAGTTTACTTCAATGTCTGTTAAAGCATTGGCTTGTTCTAATACTGAGGGGTTGAGCCTTGATTTTGTAAAGTATAAGTGCACCCCCTGCAGGCTTTGCATATGCTGTGCAAGCAGCATGATGATGCAATGACAGAATTCAGCAGGGCACCTTGGAGAAAGGCCAGCAGCTTTCCTACAGATGATACTTGGCACAGCATGGACCAGGACATACTTTCTGCAGCATGTGCTACAGAGAGGATACTGGATCCTGGGTCATTGCATGGTGGCAATATTCATTGTATCACTAGTCAGAGTAATTTATGTTTGATAGAGGCAGTTTGCATGTTGCAATGGCACCAAAAAAGATATCCTCAAATAAACAAAATGTAAAGACATGTACAATAAAGTGGCCCCCAGGGCAACAGATGGGTACAGCGAATGTTTTATAGTATGTATTCTATTATATCAGATTACAAATGCATGCATACCCACTGATATTGTAATTTATACATTTGTAAGACATGCACACATACACATGTGCACATACAAATATAAAATGCACTGAGAGTACAGCAGAGCATGAACACACAATAAGGACACAGATGTGATGTCATGGGTCATGACTTGGAGTTGCGAGGATCATTTGAAACTAAACCACATATGCTTTTTATTGAGATGGTTTACTTTTTATATAGAATCTCTTATGCTTTCTTTTCATAAAGAGTATGACAGAAACATTATTTTGCCACTGGGATAACTCGTGTTAAACTGTTTGCACCTACAGTGAGTCCCTTTCTGCATGTACTAATGTATTATTCTAAACACTTCTTTCAGTGATGTTTTTTTTAAAACCATTTTGGTTCACTTTCCTGGAAAATGAAACTTCAGAATTTATATTACAGTCTGTGGGTACATTGAACAAGTGTTAACATAGAAATAACCTAATAACAATAAAAGGCAAGCAGATATTGAAGATGTCCGACATATCATTTTGTTCTGCAAGCCATGCCTTTATTGGGAGAAACTACATTGGACTCTGGTCTTAATTCTCAAGAATCTTTGTTATGTGAATGTGGTAAAGCCTCAATAAAGGCAATAATTCAAGGGTAAAACAACTGTGCAAATAGAGATATTCACAACCTAACGAAAAGGAACAATGATCCATAAGGGCTGCTAAACTATGTAAGAAGTTAGGCTGCAAAGGAAAGTAGTAGGAATCCAGAGAAAGTTAAGTAACACAACATTTTATAAGAAGGAAATGTTTCACACATGGAGACGGTCCTTGAAGAAGCCTAAATGGGAATGCTAGTTCTTTGACCTTTATCTTTGTAAGGCCAGATATAGTGATGAAGCAAACTTATTAACAGCAGTAAAAGAATGAAGAAAAAGAACTTAAACTGATTGAAGCATTTTTCAAACAACCCTGTAATTTCAGTCTTGCTGCAGTCATACATTTACAGTTTAAAACAATATTTCTGTCACTCCACAAGCTATGCTCATGTAATACTATGGTTGCAGTCTTGTTAGCCTTGTATTCCAGTACACATGCTCTCTACTTTGTTCAATGTAAAAACTTATCCATTTGTCCATTTTTTGAAATGAATTTAACGGTTTTATTTATCACTTGGTGAAGGTGGTAGTTGAAAAGGGTCACTGACTAGTCTATGTTTAAGCTAACCCCTCAATGATAGACAAGGAAACTAAAACACAATTTTAAAGAAGACAAGTGTCAAAAAGTAACTGTATTATGGCATAAAAGTTTTGTTTAAACAATTTTGATTTATACCCCTTCATAGAATCTTTGTTATTGAGATGCACCTGTCTGTGCGGCACATATTATATGTTGCACACAAAGAGGAATTTCTTACAAATCTAATAGGGCAAGTGCTGTAATGTATTCTCTGTAGGTATTAAATGACTTTCCTCAACTAAATGACTAGATTAATGTAATCTGACTTACAACAATTAAATAGGAATGTACCGGGCTGTGCTTTTATCAGCCTGCCCTATCTTGAGCTCTGCAACATTTTATTTATTTTATTTATTGACATTTGTTAACTGGGTTGGTCCAGCTGGACTAATGGCCCTTTTTCAGTGGAGATCGAAGGAGAAAAGCTCCAAAAACACATGCAGTTTACAAAAGATATAATTTTACATTAAAAAAAAAATATGGTAGAAATTAAACAATAACGTTAGAAATATATAGCAATAGTAAGGCAAAGCACTTAGTATATACAAATCATACATGCACAGAGTAGCAATATATTTACATGTTTCCTAGCAAGTGTTTACTTAACAGTAATGTGATAGTCATACAGAGTAATTATCTAAAGTAGAGGGTATAGAAGTAAGTACCTATAGAGGGGAACTAATCTCAATAGGGTGGGACTGAGAAAAAAAGTAAAAAAGAAGGAATGAGTAGAGATTTAAGTTGGGGCTTGGCAATGACAGATTTTGGAGTTAAATAGATGAAGTTTAAGTTTTTCCTTGAAGTGAGAGGGGTGGATGATAGAGCAGATATTTCTTAGAAGTTTATTCCGGGCTTGGGCAATGTTGAATTTATATAACGGTTTACCAGCAGTTTTTTGGGGTTGGTAGATGTGTAGTAACTGCTGCTTTGAGGTATGAAGAGTCCTGGAATGAGTATTTAAAGAGATGAAGGAGGAGAGAGCAGGACAGTATGAGGGTTTATAAAGAATAGAGCGTAGCATTTGAAGTTGAGATAGTAGCAGTAGGTGGGGGAATTCTAGCCAGTGGAGAGAATTTAGGGCATGGCAGTGATGTGAATTGTAAGGTGAATTTGTGATAAATCTAGCTATCTTATGGTAAGTTTGTTGGGGTTTGTTTAAGGCTGTGGTCTGAATGTTTGTGAGCACTGGGCAGCATATAGAAGGGAGGGGAGGAGGAAAGCTTGTGCAAGGGAGAGACTGGCATTAGCAGTTAGAAATGTTTTGTTACGCTACAGGAGACTAAGTTTCTGGTTTGTCTTTTTTATGCATTGAAGGCTATGGAGGTTAAATTTGAGTTTGTCATCAATGATGACTCGCAAGGAGTTTTGTATGGGCTTCTGGTTGGATAGTAGTGTTATTAGAGGAAGTAATAGCGAAAGTGGGTTTGAGATGAGTGAGACTGAGGTAGGAAAAGTAGGAGTTTGGTCTTTTTAGGGCTAAGGATGAGTAAATTTCTGTTCTGTGGCTAGAAAGGCCTGTTGAGTTAAGTGTGGAGTTTGGAGAAGTTTTCTGAGATAGTGATGAGAATCGAGTCATCTGCATAATGGAGAAGGGAAGAATGTTTACAAGATGTATAGAGACCATTGGTAAAGATATTGAAGAGTAGGGGACCTAGGCTGGAACCTTGAGGTACCCCGGTTGGAACAGGTATGAATGGGGAGAAGGAGGAAAGCTATTTAACAGATTGCTGCCTTTCAGATAAATAACTGGAGAACCAGCAAGGGAGGAAGAGGAAAGATTAAGGTTAGCAAGTTTAGATAGTAGTAGGGGATGGAAGACTGTATCAAAGGCTTTTGATAAGTCTAGGAATAGACAAGAAATGAGTTTGTTATCATCAAGTGCCTCAGCAATCGTATGTGTGAAAAATAATAGGGTTGTGGTTGTGGATGTTTTTGTCTTTCTGCTGAGCTGCCTGATATTGTCTCTGTGTTAGCCCAGTCTGTGGACTACAGCATTGATAAATGATCATTTAATTAATTTCCAGCAACAGTTTTACCCTATTCTTATTAATTTATTACTTTGCCCATTACATTGGTTATACTTCCCAGATTTAAAATCAAATTGCATCACTGGGACATCATCTTTTTTTTTATTTGTGTGTGTGCATGTTTGATTTACACAGAGCTCCTAATGTTCTCAGATTAAAGCCATGCCTCTGTTGTTATTTCATTATTCTGTTCTCTACACTGAACAGTATTAGTCATCCATGTTTATGCAAACCTTGAAAAAAGAATTCTGACTCAAGTACTATAACTGTAAAGTTTCTTGATCTTAATTATATTTGCAGGCACCATCAAAACAACTCAGAATTATTACTTAATGCCAGAGCTGTACTAACAAATGCTCCTGATACTATATTGTGATTGGTTGACATTATCTAGCCTAGAACAGCATGATCTACTAACAAAGAACTTTTCTTACTTTAAATTGAGCAAATCACCAGGAATCCATTCTGTAAAAACATGCATCTATTAACTTCAGAGTATGCGCTCATTACCTCGTAGGACTTCCACACTTGTGCTATGTTGTAATCTTCACTGAAGCAATTTTAACATCAGGTGCCTCTAAAACACATTACTTGGTAGGAAGGTTCTTTCACTTATGTTTTTATTTTATGACCTATTTTCTGCTGCATTTCTGCCTCTATAAACCACACAGCTTTTTACAATTTAGATGAGATTTACTGGATATGCAGTTATACATTATTTTTTTTGTAGAACTCTCACTTGTAAAGGTAATTAAAAAAACAAAAAGTACCACACGTATAGTATCAGTACATGCATTCGTTATTTTTCTTGCTCACTGCAGCAGAGTGTATAACATGCTTTTGGGGTATTTTCAGTTAATTTTGCTCGGTTCTGAATAAAACATTATATTCCATTCTTTAACTTGACTCCTCCTTCCCTACCCTTTTTTTGTAAACCCTTGTCCTATTACGCACACAGTGCCCATCTCCTCTTTTTCTGCCACTGTTTTGTTCAGACTGTTTTCACATCTTTACATTACCCCTCACCACTGCATTTCTTTTACTTCATCACATCCCATTCTCTTATTTTTCTAAGTCTTCATTTAACTTCCCCACTACTCATTTCCTTTCACAATTCCTTACTATGATGTTTTGGTGCTTAGTATCCTCCAGTGTCATTTGAAGCATCGATTCCTCTTGTTCATGTCACTAGCACTAAAAGTCACAAACTGAGAGCAATACAGCCTTCTAAATGCAGTTAACTAACACCTCATCCAAAGAGAAAGAGTGCAACGATATCTCTTCACAGTAATACATGCAGTGAAAGAACTAAGTTACAAAATATTAGTTAAGACTTCCTGTTGAGTCCCGAACACTGGTTCTTATGTTTCACGAACAAGTTCAAGGTCCTTTAGCTCTTGAGGAACTTGATGGCCTGAATCCCATGTTGGAAATATTGGATGTCAATGTATGAATCCATTTCCTTCTTGAAGATATGAATTGATAGGCTGAATTTAACTGAAGGTTGGGTTTATTCTACAAGTGTAAAATTGTTTGAGATAGGAAGCAGTCACTTTTCATGGTATGAATATTAATTTTTAGTGAAGCTAAGATCAGATAACCACAAATTAAGCAAAAGCATTCAAAGAGTAAGGGGTCCATTAATGCTCTGCTTTTTATTTATTTATTTATTTTTTTTAAGAACAGGACTCCTTTCAGAAGATGAGATCAGAGAAGAGTGATTTGCTAGAGTATAAGACAAGTGCTGGAAGACCTTTGTTTCCCTTCGCAAGAAATATTTTATTTTCTCTAATTGCATCAGACAGCAGTAAAATGTTTTAAAGAAAACGGTAAGGTATTCTGAAAGGGCTCTGAAAAGAGTTTTATGAAGGAGGGCAGTTACAACTATGGTACATCTATCAAACCAATGGAGCATCCGGTCAGGAACTCTGTTTTGTGAAAGGTACTATATGAATATCAGATCAAAGGCTATTATCTGTAAAGATTCCAAGTCTATAGCAACTTTAAGTTTTTGCTGCTTCCTGTCAACAGTGTATGGAGCTGATGGGATCGGGGGGTGATATGCCAGAATGCTACTTGTTATGGCATTAAAGACAGGATAATTTCTATTGCACCTTTCATATTTAATGTTAACTGCCATTTGAAGGATGGTAGTCTTAGTGGGATTAACAGCAATGCCCTCACATTTCAAAACATTCCATGGAATCAGTTTTGACACCCAAGAAAAAGATGCCAAAAAAGTAACCCAATGAAAGTGCCTTGGAAAAATACATAGGTAGCAGGGGATATTGAGGGCAGATATCTTCATATTCTGACTTAATGTGTATGTCCATAAAACCAGCTGTTGACCCCATGCCATTACAACTTGAATTGCCTTCAAATCACTGACTTTATACATTACTCTATCTTGGGAAATAGTGTCAAACCCTTTAGCCACATTAAAGTAATCTGCATGGATGACTGCAGTTTCATCCAGGGGAGAGCTCTCACTCTCAAAAAATTTGAGGTTAAGCACAGAAGAGCTACATTTGACAAAACTGTACTGGGTTCAGTAATTAAGAAGGATAACTTCCAGGTAGTTCAGTAATTAAGAAGGATAACTTCCAGGTAAATCTGAATATGTTCACTGATGATTTTCTCCATATCCATCCACAGTATGCTTGTGAAGCTGGTTGGCCTGTTATTCCAAACCTTTATGAAATGCTGTAGTATGTGAAGAGGGACCACAATAGCTTGCTTCCAGGCATCAGGGACACATCCAGTTTGTTAATGCTCCATTAATTAATTAGGTAAGGGGGTGCATTCACAAAACAGTGTTCCTGACCTCCCCTGGATCTACACTGAGAAGAGAGGTGACCAGTTTTCTTTCTTTCTTTCTTATTTAAAATCTCAGGTGGAATTGCATTGCACAGAGGACAACACGATAGAGTTCTGTTTTGTTTCCTAACATTTATTCCAAAATTTTGTGGTGATGTGTTACCTGTTTCTGGTAGGTCTGTTATGGTGAAATATTCTGTTCTAGAACACTGCATTCCCATTTATTTTTAGATGTGGTTAGAGAATGCCTTATTACAGTTACACATATTATTAACAAGCTTTACTGTGAATGAAGCTTTGCTTCTGTTGATTGATTTAGTTACTTCTTTCAGGTTAGAATGGACCTTAGCCTGGTAGCATTGGGTAGGTTAAAGTCTGAATTCTATATGTTTTATATATATGTATATATATATATATATATGTATATATATATATATATATATATATATATATATATATATATATATATACACACAGATATCTATCTATCTCCCCTCCAACCCACACCTTCAACAAGTAATCTCCCCACTGCCTTTTCTTTTTCTCCTGTACCTACCTCCAACATAAAAAAACTCTTAATTAAACTTAAACTCACCAAATTAGCAGCAGACAACCTCCCAAGTGAATACCTACCTAAAATCGCAGCTGATGCTCTGGCCTACCCAGTATCCATCTTGATTAACCGATCTCTGTCAGAAAGTTATGTTCCCACACTGTGGAAATTATCACATATAATTCCCCTCCACAAAGGCAGACCCTCCACAGAACTAACCATTTACTGCCCCATAGCTATTCTCTCTCCACTCTCCAAAATACTAGAGAGATGCATACATTTTCAGGTCTCAGACTAACTCCTTACTAACAACCTCCTTTCCAATACTCAGCATGGTTTCCGACCAAACCATAGCACCACCACTGCCTTACTCTCCTTTACTAACACTATCCTTCAGCATAAAAACAATGGCTATCTCTCCTCTGCTACTTTCTTAGACCTATCTAAAGCATTTGACATGGTCCCACACAAACAACTTATCTCTGTCCTCAGTAACCTATCCTTCTCTCAATCAGTCACCAACTGGTTTCAGAGTTACTTGTCTGACCGCCATCAATCCGTTGTATAGCAGAATGACATATCTCCCCAACTACCTGTCTCCATAGGGGTTCCCCCAAGGATCCATCCTTGGACCCCTACTCTTCTCTGTTTACACCAATAATCTAGCCTCTGCCACCAAACATGGCACACTCATACAATACACAGATGACTCAACCATCATCTGCTTGGCCCAATCCCTACCCAAACTGCAAAAAGTCACACAGGAAGCCTTTTCCTCTGTTGAAACTTAGTTATCTGATGCCCAATTAATACTCAACCCAATCAAAACTAAACTACTCATCTTCCAACCCACCAAACATACTCAAAACAACTCTTACTTTAACATCACAGCAAAAGACAACACCACTATATACCCAACTGAACACACCAAATTGCTAGGAGTGGAAATAGACAATAAACTAAAATTTGACACTCACATATCCATGACCATAAAAAAAGTCCACAAAAAACTAGGAGCGTTATACAGAAATAAGCAACTTCTCACCAAAGCAGCAAATATTTCAAAAGAAAATTCCCACCTTATCTCCACCCTACTTTATGCCTCTCCAATATATACCAACCTAAGGCAATGCTAGAGACCTGCTACAACAAAATCGCCAAATTCGCCACAGGGGTATCCTACCATCATCACCACTGTCTCTCACTTGCTGAACTGGGCTGGCTTGAACTAACTCACCTCCTTCAGTGGTATCAACTCTCACTCACCCACAAACTAATAAACCATCCACTAAATGTCCCATCCCTCCAGAATCTACTCCAACCCTATCGCACCACCAGACCACTAAGATCCAGCAACAAAAATCACTTGCAGATCACTAAAGCCAATAACTCTGCTGGTGAAGCACTATTCTCTTGCACCATAGCCAAATTATGGAACTCCCTCCCACCCACAATTACCTCCATACCATCATGCACCCACTTCAAAACTTTACTAAAAGTGCACCTAAAAACATGCTGGCTATGCCCTTGCAACTCCCACTCTAATATCCCCCACCCCATCCAACCACTACCTTTCTTTCCACTCCACTAACTACCTTGATTATAGCAAGCTCAGATGCTCATAAGCCTAGTACTTATTATACAGCAGGAACTTCTTATTGTAACATTTGTTAATGTCTGTTATGTACTTCACAGATAAAGATTCTAGTTGTCTACTGATGTACTATGTTCTTCATCTGTAAATATGTTGTAAGTAATTGCTATGTTAAATTGTTAATCGCTATGTAATCCAATGTAACTACTGTCTGTTTATTTTAACTGTAGAGCTTTTCTCTGCGGGCCTCCGCTGAAAATGGACCTACGACCAGTCGGACACTCCCGGTCAACAAATGTAAATAAATAAATAAAAATAAATGAAAAAAAATATATATATATATACACACACACACATATATATATATATATATATATATATATATATATATATATATATATATATATATATATATATATATATATAATGTGTGTTTTTATATATCTATATCTATATATATATATATATATATATATATATATATACATATACATATATGTGTGTACGTATGTATATATACTTGTGTTTCATTTAGAGTTATTGTAAGATCTTCCATTATAGTCATGCGTCAGGTAATTAATTTATCAGTGCTGGTGTTAAGAGTTTTGCACAGAGCCAGTAGCAATACACTAATAATTTGTGGGAGTGGCTAGTATACAGTCCCAGTTGATTAATCAAGGTGGATGGTAAGTGCATGACAGTTGCATTTAAGACACACTTACAAACAGTAGCATTTTTTTGGGGGGGTTAGGTTTTCCACATATATGGAATATAATGTCACTGTTATCAAAGTGAAAAGTCAAAACATCTTACAAGATTTAAACACTAAATAAGTAATTTAAACTTTAGACTGAACACAGTACAGCATCAATATGCCTAGCTCAGTAGTGCATAGATAAGTTCTGTGAACAAACGTGATACTTATTGGCTACATGCACACCTGTAAGTTCCAGCTTAGAATCCAAGGCATCAAGGTCATCAAAGGTAAGTAGCTCGCTAATTAAATCCCAGTTGCCTGTGTTGCTGTCAGGCCTTGGTCTCACTGTACCACAGAGTAAACCTGTCATAGTATAGAGCTGAATACTAAAAATGTGTAGTTTCAATGTAGACTTTCTACGTTCTTTAACTGTGGTGGTCATACCTCTGTGGATATAAATAATAGGCAGGCAATGATTAAACATCTAATTTATTAAGACATCAACCAGTCTCCTTTTTATGCTGGTCTGCAGGTTTCTACATTTCTAGACAGTCTGAAAATGAAACCAGATTTACTCACCTGAGCAGTTACCAGGAATTTTATACCAGGTCTCTTGCCATCCCAATTTAGTTCAGCTCTGGTATGCTGCTCTCAGTCAGTGTGTCACCTAATTTAGACACTGGGTTCATCCAAATTCCTGCATGATTAAGGCTCTGTATTTCTTCTAATGCATATATTATGCTGCCAGTACTGTAAAACCAGATTATGGGTTTGAATTTTTATAAAATGTCTATGTACAAATGCAGGAAATGTAGAAAACAAGTGTTGCACTGGCTTTGAAAGCTAGTAATGCAGCTAGGAACTGCTGTACGTCTTTTCATATTCCATGTTTAAAGGATGCAGCTGGTTCCCAAATAAATGTTTAGTGGGTATGATGTAGACGGCAGACAGAGTCAGAACTGAAATCAACCCATTTCATGTGCTGCTGTACATATTTATGCTCCGATAGTTGAAACCCACCCTTGTTCTGCAATACTATACTGCCAGAGGCAATGCTAACAGCATAGGGGGTTCATAACCATTGTCAAGCACTCTTTTAAATGTTGCTAAGGCCAAGTATCGCAGTACAGCTGCCCTGAACCAGGATGTCATTTAACTGATATTTGAACATAATAATGGCAGTCCATGCATTAAAAATCAATTAACAGCTATTGCAAGATACAAACGTGATTATTAACCTAGCAACAAGTAAAAATAACCAGTAAATTATTCTTTTACTGCATATATAACAGGAATAATGTCAGAAATATGTCTGAACTCCAGATTAGATGAAAGGAACAGTTTAATGTTTATGTGTACTGAGATGGATATATAACACAAACCTAGTTAATAATGAGGGCTTCCACAGGTATATAGCCCATTAGTTATAAATGTGCTAAATGTTATCTACTGACATTTTGGAAGACCACTTGTTGTCATCCAGTGAAGATGGATACACTGGTTTTCAGTGCAAAGGCTGTAATCTATAATGTGCCTATGTACCACCTAGATAGTTTTTATGACTTTCTTATCTGGAGTATGTCCAGCCTTCACCAATACTTCATACAAAGTGACTTTCTCAAGGTCAACTATGATGTAGGTACACATAAACAAGTACAAAGACCACAACACAGATTTAACACCGAGTCAGGAATTAGACCACATAAGATTATATCATCATTATGTGTTACAGAGAATGATGGATATGTATTGTAACCACAACTGATGGCTTCCAGCTGAAAACTCGAGATTATGGTTGAAATGGTATATAATATTGTGTGTGCAGAGACACTGAGCATGGTGGAACATGGTTGTTCAACTCAGAGGATGCTTCCATTGCCTAGATACATCCATTATGGAAGTACAATGTTTACCAAAACCTTACAGTCATACACCTGTGGTGTGCACCACAATGCATAGTATGGTTGTGAGGAAAAATGTTTTGGCAGCATGGAACCAACCTATCAGTGCCCACCACAATACTTTGTACTGGGATGGGGTATTCCCATGGAAGGAACTGTCAGATGCATGACACCTATAACCGGTATGATTGCCACATGTACATGTGGTGTTCCACTCTCCCACAGAGGATACTGATGATACAGAGCTGCAGAAGCAAGAGTATGTGACCTGAAGAGGCATTTTTGGGGTTAGTCCTCATGCATGTTGGAGGCAACTTATTTGAGAGCAGCCACATTCAGTTATGATAGCCTCTGTTGCCAGAACTGACAAAAAGCTGCCTCTGAAGTGGTCTGTGTCATCTGTGTATACCTGTCATGAGGCTGACAACCTCACATCTGGACCATTCCACAGCATTGGATGCCTGAGTCTGCAGATACATAGTAGAGGACACTCAGCTTCTGCCTCACAGATGCAATGATGGCTGCATTGTTAGCCACCACTGACCTGAACTGTACAATTTGGTTTCAGCTGCTATACTCTATGACACTGTGAAGGCACAGGATATCATTACACATGTCACAAAGGTGTTTCACATCACCTTGCAGGCCACACAGTGCACTCACCATCTCCACCAAGGCATGAGTAGCAGCTGTCTGTGCCTAGATCACAGAACTGCAAATGCACTAACTAATATCAGGAGTTGCAGCCAGGTTAAGGATAGAACCTGAGTTATGTTGGTGCCATTCACCACCACCATGCTTCTCCCCTATGGACAGCACCTGCACATCAGTATCTCTGCAGTTCACAAAAATAGTCTGGGGCTGACAGTTACAGGACATCCATAAACATTGCTGAGAATATTTTGGGCTGTCACTGCTCATTAACTCCTCAATGGTGAGGCATGTGTACAAGCCATCTGACGTTAGTGCTACTGACAGTGCCAGTGTGTTATGAACCTGTGTCATGTACATGTTGCTGTTATCATTAGTCAAAGAAGACCTGCTGGCATTGGCCATTTGCTATTGACTTGTGCTAGACCCTCCACCATTAGAACCTGTGAAGCATGAACACAAAATACCTGTTGTAGCATTGTAATAAATGGAAACCACATTCTTCTGGAGGGCACACTGTTGTATAACATGATCTTTAATTGCCATATACAGGCCTACATACCTTGTTGTGTAGGGCATTGTAATTGCAGACCATAGGTACCTGGATGATAGATATTCAGAAGATGTTTACATAATATGTTGTACCTCACATGCAGTGCACTGAACAGTATTGTAATGCATCAGCTAAGGTCAACCTAGTGCATGTCTATGAACACTTTTCTAGTAATCAGTACACAAACACACACATTCAGTCCATAGCTGGGTATGACAAGTGCTCCCCATCTCCTGATGGGGGTGCCAGGATTCCACCACCTCAGTGAGATTCGTCTGTGCTTGTGTTCCAGTCATTCTAGTGGAAATATCCTCCTAATGCCCCATGCCTTGTTCTTAGTATGCAATATTATATCAGTTACCTTGCATCAAACCGGAAGTATACTAATGTTATGGCACCTCACTACAATGATGTTCTGTACCACTCCCTGCCACACCAGCTCAAGAACAGATGTGTCCATGTTGCCTCCATCCACGATATGTGTGTGCCATCTATGTTGAGGGTCTGCTACAACACCTCATCCTTCAAGATGGAACTCTTTACCAGTTGTTGCCTCTCTGATGGGTGCATGACAAGATGGTACACCTGCATCTGAGATATCAAGCTAATATTTTTTTATGTTCTGGTCAGGCACTATCAGTGAATTCTATCTTGTGTCCATCATGAACCAACCCTTTCTAACATTTATCTCCACTACACCAGCTACCATCCCTTTCACCAGAGGTGAAGACTTGTGAAAGAAGAATGAATAAGACTGTCCCAGGTTACTTCCTCAGATAGTATATTTTCAGAAGTAGTATCTTTTCTTAGAAAAAAAAAGTCAGTACAAAGTTCAGTTTATTGCTGAGAAGGTGGCTGCAGTTATTAATGGTAAAAGTCTAGGTTATAAACTCATTCTGAAAGATTTAGGGTTCACAATGAGGAAACACTGCAGTTTATAAATCAGGAAGTCTGACTCTATTTTATTTTTATTTTATTTTATTTTACATTAGTTGACCAGGATAGTCTGACTGGATAGATGTCCATTTTCAGCAGAGGCCCAGGGAGAAAAGCTCCAAGACCTAAAAAACGAAAAAAATTACATAGTGATCACATCATAACAATATAAACGTTACTGATAGTCATTTATAGTTAAAAAACATTTTGTAAAATAGATACAATACAAGAAACACATTTTTTTATATTGGTTCCCTAGGAAGTGTGTTTCTTCAGTAGATTAGTAAAGAGAAAAACAAAACAGTGGGGAGGTATACCAGCTGGGAAAGGTGGTCAGGCGAGATGAATAGTGTCAGTCTGGGTTGGTGCAAGGGCATAACCATTGTGATTTTAGGAAGATTTTTAATTGCTTTTTAAACAGTGGGGTGGATGACAGGGATGTTAGTTCACTTGGAAGCTTGTTCCAAGTGTTACCAACAGAGTTAGTGAACAGGCAATTGGATTTTAAGGTAGATACTAGTACCCTATTTGCAGATCTTAGGGTTGTTAGGTTTTCGTGTTGGCTAATAATGTTGCTGAGAATGGGAGTATTAGTGGGATGATGCAGAATCTTATGAATGATTGTAAGTTGCTGTATAAGAAGCTGACTTTGCAGTTCCAGCCATCCTAATAGTTTGAGATTATGTCAGTGATGGGTTCTAAATAGGGATCCAGTGGCAAATCTGGCTATGTTATTATAAGATGTTGCCAGTTTGCTGATACTGCTTTCAGAGAGGTTTGTATAGATTGAGGAGGCATAGAGAAGGATGGAGACTAGGTGTGTTTAATTACATCTTTTTCAGTTGATAAAGTAGATATCTGTAAAATTGTATAATCAACTGGGAAAAAGCTATGCCCTTGAACCTCATGTAGACTTTATGTGTTGAACCAAAAGTTGTTTTTAGAGGGTACCATAATAGAGAGCTCATTAGACATTTCTATCACTCACGATAGAAACTTTCCAAATGTTGGATGTCCAGACAATGTATGACTATTTATGACATAACAAATGTCTCTGTTAAAAACTATCAGAGGACAATCCCTTGCCCTGGTAAATGCAACTGCAATGATAGAGAAATAGTATAACTTGCACAATGTCCTTCATGCAAAGCATATTACACCTGGGAGAATGATCATCCCCTCAAAGAAAGCATTTATGAGCATGTTACAGACATTAAGAAAGGGAATGTTAACATTGCATTATTTAAGCATTCAGTTATATTCCTAAACTACAAGAAGATTTTTGCTATTATTATTAGTAGTAGTAGTAAAATTAATTTCTCTGACAGGGGACGTTCCCTGGAAATGTAGACGAGAACAAAAAGTATTATGGTAACTTACTCATACTGCCACAAAAGTCTCAAGTAATCAATGGCAATGTTTCAATATTACAATTTTTGAAATTAATATCTTTGGAATACTATAACTATATATATACAGGTGTGTGTATACAAAGGTAAAAACATAATTTTTTTTCACTTTAAGTTTTTGTACCTGCTAATTTTACTTGTTGATTTTGATTTTGATTGACTGATGAAATGACTAATTCTTACTTTTTAATGTAAGGTTTAATTCTTTTAACAGTTTTGATAACTTTTTTTGTTATTATAAGATGAAAGCTCACAACTGCTTCTGGAATAAAACACATTTCTTTTGAAGACTACTGGAGGATTTTTTATTACTGGATAATTTTACGTCCTTTCAGTTTAAAGTATTTCAGGACTGCTTCAGCTTTGTCAGCCAGGGAAACTAATAAGATAATGTTCACTCACTTCCACAGACTGTCATCTGTGTGAAATGGAAAGCTGGGATATTCCTTATGAAATCAAAATTATTTTAATCAAGGTAATACTATACCCCCAAGATTATCAACATCATTCAAGGGCTTCCTATAAGAATATCTTATAATATACTAAGAAAGTAGGATAATAAACTTTTAAAAATTCTATATTTCCCTTCCATATCCAGAGCATCTTTACAGGTTCATAGGTAGGTACTAGGCTATAGGTCCAAGTGCCTAAGTAAGCCTAGCCAACATGGTTCCCTGGCTTACATCACTCAAGAAAGTTAATTTCCTGTGCCCCTGTCAGGCAGAGCCACAGAAGTGATCCCGGCAGTGTATTTCCTATTTCTCATCCACTCAAGATTTGTCTTGAAGAGTGCTAATGAGGAACTTTGTTTGATATAGATAGGTAGCTTGTTCCAGATTAGAGGAAGTCTCTGGGACAGGAATCTATCCCTCCAGCATGTGCTGTTTATTGTGGTGACAAGGTTTAGGTCCCTAGAGCATGTAACTCGGAGGGATTGGGATTTCTTTAGGTGTAGCATGTCCAACAGCTCTGGGTTTAACATAGCTTTATATGTTAGGCAGAGATCTCCTCAGAGTAGGCAATATGCTACAGAGTAAAGCTGGAGTTTTATTGAGACGGTCAGTGTAGGGCATCTGTTTGAGGCCAGTAATCCTCTTTGTAAGGCATTTCTGAGGCTTTTCCAGGTGCTGCAGATATCTTGTGAGGTACATTCCAAAAGGGACGTTGTGCTCTATAATGGGTCTAATGAGTGCTGAGTGGAGGGGAACAATGACTTCTTTTTTCCTTTATGAGAACCATTTTGTGATGAGGTGTGCCACATAGAAGGATTTCCTGACTACTATGTCAATGTGATTATCAAAGAAGAGACAGCCACCTGGGTCCCAAGGTCTCTTATCACACATTCGGCATTAAGTAAACTGCCGTTTATGTGGTAGTTCATGGGTACCGAGTTTTTACCAAAGGGCATTGAGCTTGAGGCCATGCCTCTGACACCAGGCATATGTCTCAGTGAGGCCCTTCTGTTGGATATCCACATAATTTGGGGACTCGACTATGGCTCCTAGTTTGCAGTCATCTGTGACCTTCATTAGCCAGAGGCCTTCTGTGTTAGCCTGTACCTCAGAGAAGTAGATACCAAACAGGAGAGGTCCCAGGACTGAACCCTGTGGTACTCCACTTGTCACTGGTTTGAAGTCAGATTTGGAGTCTACAACTTTTACAGTGTGGGTTCTGTCAGTGAGCCAGTTGGCAATCCATCTTGTGACATAGAGATTTATACCTAGTTTAGTGAGTTTAGCTATAATGACAAAATGGGGGATGCTGTCGAAAGCCTTGGCGAGGTCAAGATAGGCAGTGTGAAACACCTTACCCTCATCTACGGCTTTGGTAACTGCCTCAAAGAAGTCAATCAGGTTCAAAAGGCATGATCTGCCTTTCACAAACCCAAACTGGATGGTGTCCAGATTTTGGAGGTTACCAATGTCTTTATGAGTTCCATGATGATACGTTCCATGGCCTTGCAGACCAGGCTCATCAGACTAATAGGGCAATAGTTCCCAGGATCAGTGCTGGCTCCCCCTTTCTGGAGTGGGATAACTGCTGCTGTGTGCCATTCAGTGGGCACAAAGCCTGATGTGAGACTATGATTGAATATGGTGTTTAGGTGGGGAGCCAGTTCATTCTGAAGTTCGTGTAAAATGCAGCCTGAGATGCTGTCTGGTCCCATGGATGCTGCGTTTTTGGTTTTAGAGAGTGCAGCTTTTACCTGCATAGATGTGATTACAGGGACTCTGCATTCTTCCTGTATAGATATAGGCCCTTTAGTGGATGAGAGGGGAGAAAAGTTAGCACTGAACCTATCTGCCAGGATGTTGGCAATAACAGTTGGTTCTGTAATTTGCCTGCCATTGTGCTGTAACTCAGAGCAGATCTGCATGTTGCCATTGAGATTCTTGGCATAGCTATAGAATGCTTTGTGGTTGTCCTTAGAATTAGTGGCAATTTTGTTTTTGTAGCTAGCTTTGGAGGATCTCATAAGGGATCTCAGCTTTTTACTGAGGCTGACCAGGGAGCTCCTCCACGCATGGGATTTTACTCTCTTTTGCAATTGCTTCTTCCTTCTGTTGTAGAGTTTGTTTATGGCAGGGGACCTCCAGATTGGCTTCCTTTTTTTGGAGGATAGTGTCTTGGTTCTGTTTGAGACAGCACGATCCATGCACTCGTGTAAGTGCTTATAGAGTGCATTTGTGTAGGATTCAGTAGTCCTAACTGTATTGTCCATCTGCATGGGTGTCATGAAGTTCACCACTTCTGTCTTAAGAAGCATGAAATTGGCTTTGGAGAAAGCTTTTACTGTAGTTTCCTTAATGGTGGGTGGGGGCGGAATGCGGATATCTAGGGTGATTAGCTTATGGTCAGATCTGACCAACAAGGAGTTGACTTCAGGTGTGGAACTCATGTTGATAATGACTAGGTCTAGGATATTGTTGCCCCTGGTGGGGGTGTGGATAAGTTTATCCAGGGCATTGGAATTTATGAATTCCAGAAAGCGTTGAGTGAAGGACTTGGTACATGAGTAGTTGTCCCTGTTAATGGTGGGGTAGTTGAAATCGCCCATTATTAGAGTGTTTGGTTGAACCCTAATATTTTCCAGTATATCAAGAAAAGAGGAGTGGGAATCCTGGGACATGGTGGGGATCTGTAGCAAGCTACAATTTGGATTGCAGTTTTGCACAGAGTTATTTGCACTTGGATAACCTTGGATGCATTTATGTTGCACAACTAGCCTGGAGGTGTGGATATCCTTAATGAATCTGGACACACCTCCGCCTTTGATGTTCTGGTCCAGGTTAAATGGCCAAAAAGTGAGATATGAGTTATAGCCTGGTAATGCAGGGGTGCTCTCTAGAGCCTTGAACCAGGTCTCAGTCACTGCACAGATATCAATGTTCTCCATTTTAAGGAGTGCCTCGAGTGAGTGCATTTTGAGATTTAGACTTCTAGCACCGAGTAGCATTACCCTCAGTTTTTGCTTGCCTGTTCCTGTTATGGTGGTGAATTTGTCATTTGAACCTTGCCTAAAAAAGGCACTATGGGGCGGCAAGAGCCTTAGCCAGTATCTGGAATCCCAGGGGCGACAGGTGCAGGCCATCTCTGGCAAAACATCATGGTCTGTTGATATGTCGTCCCAGGCAGACAGATACTGGATCCCCTTAGAATGACACCAGAAGCTTAGCCAACTGTTGAAGTCAATCATTTTGTCCTTGTATTGTGGTATCATTCTGGGTGATGGCAGGATGCTACTCAGGGCTAGGGTCATACCTGCCTGGGCCACAAGATCAGAGAGCTCTTCCATGTCTCTTTT
Source organism: Protopterus annectens (assembly GCF_019279795.1). NCBI lineage: Eukaryota > Metazoa > Chordata > Ceratodontiformes > Protopteridae > Protopterus > Protopterus annectens. The sequence continues at coordinate 635,950,808 of NC_056748.1, read as the reverse complement.
CATGTAGTCCAGGGAGGTATGTCTCAGGTAGTTCACACTACCATGGACAATGACAGTGTCATATTTGTACTTGTTGTGGAGTGACCTGAGTGAATGGGTTATGTGTCAGATCCTGGCACCCGACAGGCAGCTGGCAGTAACCTTGTCCTTGTTTAGCCTGGTGAGTGGGACATCAGTGTGCCTGACTACAGAGTCAACTATGACTAGTGTGTTGGATACATTTGTTTGCCTTATGGGCTGTGGTTTATTGGCACACTGATTCTGTGGGCTATGTGTCATTTGGGTTGTGTTGGGGGGGGTAGAGGTTGCTTGCGTTTTTGCTTTTGAGGTCTCTGTTGCTTGAGCAGATTATTATTGTGAGCCTCTGCAAATGTTTTTCTGTTACTATATGTAGATTTTGGTGGTGTAGGCTTAGTGGGACTATGTGATGAGCATGGTGTGGTATAAGTGTTTACCTTCTCCTCTTGACTGTCAAGTTCAGTCTTGGCTGGAGAGAGCTTTACTTCCAGTTTGGATAGATAAGTGCATCTCTCACAGGTTGTGGTGTTGGATGGTAGGAGGAGAGGTTTGCCTGTGTACATAAGGCAATTGCTACATTGCCTCAAGATGCCCAGGTTCATCAGATAGACAGGAGAGTTCACTGGGAGTTGACCCTTGGACATGTCTGAATAAAAAACTATTTTCCTCCAGACAAGTGAGGAAAGTGAGTATAAGAGCTGTTTTTATCTAAGCAAGTGAGGAAAGTAAGTACAAAAACTGTTTTCCTCTAGGTAAAGAGGAAGGTTGTGTGCTGTAGTAATTTGTAGCTTATTTAGTGCTAACAAGTTCTAAACAAATGCTGAGCACGAATAAGCAAATTCAAGTGCTAAAACTAAGAATCTGTACCTGGATCATGTGGTAGATAGGCTACCTAGTGCTTACCACTCCTACTGATAAGCTAGACTGCTTCCCTCCAACACAGAAAGGCTTGGGGGGCTCAGAAGCTTACAGACAGTCCTGGATACGGCAAATCTGTATCTGGACTAGACTAGTTACAGGAAAGGTGGGAAACAAGCACAAACACAGACTTTTAAACCAGAAAGTTGAAAGAGATGGAAAAACTGCCCAAATAGACAATAAACTGCAATTTCTGGGCCAGAAACCACTCTTGTGGTAGATAGGTTACCTAGTGCTTACCACTCCCACTGACAAGCTAGAGGGCTTCCCTCCAACACAGAAAAGTTTGGGGGGGGGGCTCAGAAGCTTATAAGCAGTCCTGGAGACAGCAAATCTGTATCTAGACTAGACTACTTACAGGAAAGGTGGGAATCAGCACAAATGTGGGCTTTTAAACCATGAGGTTGAAAGAGATGGAAAAACTGCCCAACGGCCAATAAACTACAATTTCTGGGCCAGAAACCACTCTTGTGGTAGATAGGCTACCTAGTGCTTACCACTCCCACTGATAAGCTAGAAGGCTTCCCTCCAACACAAAAAGGCTTTGGGGGCTCAGAAGCTTACAAACAGTCCTGGATGCAGCAAATCTATATATGGACTAGACTAGTTACAGGAAAGGTGGGAAACAAGCACAAACACAGGCTTTTAAACCAGAAAGTTGAAAGAGATGGAAAAACTGCCCAAACGGCCAATAAAATACAATTTCTGGACCCAAAACCATTCTTTTGGTAGATAGGCTACCTAGTGCTTACCATTCCCACTGATAAGCTAGAAGGCTTCCCTCCAACACAGAAAGGCTTTGGGGGCTCAGAAGCTTACAAACAGTCCTGGATACAGCAAGTCTGTATCTTGACTAGACTAGTTACAGGAAAGGTGGCAAACAAGTGCAAATGCAGGCTTTTTAAACCAGACAGTTGAAAGAGATGGAAAAACAGCCCAAAAGACCAATAAACTACAATTTCTGGGCCAGAAACCACTCTTGTGGTAGATAGGCTAGAAGGCTTCCCCTCCAACACAGAAAGGCTTTGTGGGCTCAGAAGCTTACAAGCAGTCCTGGATACAGCAAATCTATATCTGGACTAGACTAGTTACAGGAAAGGCAGGAAACAAGCTTAGAATTTTTTTTTGAAAGTGGAAAGAGAGAAAGGAGAAACAGAATGTAATTCAAAATTAAGGACCTAAGTGGCTTGTCCTTTACAAATGTTCTGCATGTTTTAGGTAGAATGAGCTAGTGACACTAGACTGGAATAGAATTGGGACAGAGTTGAACAGACAGGACTGGTATGAGTGTCTGAAGTCAAAATATGATCTCACTGGCTGAGTGAGCAAATGAGATAGACACAAGAGGAGTGTTCAAACACAAATTTACAGGTGAGGCAGGCAATTCCAAAGCCACCAAGATTAATACCACAACAAGAACAGGGATGGTGGGCAGGAAACTAACTGCAAAGACAGAGAGAAACCACAGTATTCTGTGAAACAATTAAATAAAAAAATAAATAACTACAGAGAGACACAGACCACAATATTCAATGAAACAATTAAATACACAGAAAAATAAAATGCAGTACAATCTTTAACACTGTAAGTTTGTACTTAATTCAGCTAGTAATGCAGTTGATTGTAGGTATGTAGCAGAAGCCAAACAACTCAGATATTGAGCTGTAATAAATTCAAAGATATGTGACTAACACTTATAAATACAGAGAAACCCTCTAGGCTAAGCATTTAATACTGACTATGACTAACCTTTTCTTACTCAAGGTGGCATTCACCTGCCCAGCCTAATGATAGGTTTATAGGTGTGCACTAGGCTAATGGCCCTGGAGTCTATATAAGCCTAGCCTAAGAAGATTCCCTAGCATCATGTTGCCCGAAATTAGTTCCCAGTGCCCCTGTCAAGCAAAGCCACTAAAGTGATCTACGGGGTGAACTTCCTATTGCCCACCCACTCGTCAACATTTCTTTTAAAGAGGGCCAGTGAACTGCTCTGCTTGACATGAACGGTAAGTTTGTTCCAGAGCATAGGAAGTCTCTGGGTTAGGAACCTGCCCCTCCAGCATGTTCTGTTTACTGTGGTAATGAGGTTTAAGTCCCTGGAGCATGTGGCATGGAGGGATTGGGATTTCTTTAAGTGTGGCATATCTAACAGCTCTGGTTCAGACATGGCTTTGCAGATCAAGCAGAGAACAACTCTAAGTAGGTGATATGAGACAGAGTATAGCTGGAGTTTTTGGAGTCTGTCTGTATAGGGCATGTGTCTAAGACCTAAGACCCTCTTAGTGAGGTAATTTTGTGGCCTTTCCAGTTGATGTAGGTGTCTAGTTTTGTACATGCCAAATGGGGGATTGTATTCTACAATAGGTCTAATGAGAGATGAGTAGAAAGGGATTATGACCTCTTTCTTTCTGGATGAGAAAGGTTTTGTAATGTGATGTGCCACATAGAGGGACTTTCTTTGACTACAGTGGCAATGTGGTTATCAAAGGAGAGGTTGCTGTCAACCTGTGTCCCCAAGTCTCTTATCACACCTTCAGTGTTTAGTGGACTACAGCCTATGTGGTAATTCCTGGGCACTGAATTTTTCACAAAGGGAATGACAATGCACTTTTTGGCGTTGAGCTTAAGGCCATGGTTTTGGCACCAGTCATTGGTCTCAGTGAGGCCCTTTTGTAGAATGTCCACATCAGCTGGAGAATCAATATTGGCTCCCAGTTTGGAATCATCTGCGAACTTGGTCAGCCAGACTCCCTTTGTATTGGCTTGAACTTCACAGAAGTAGATGCCAAACAGGAGAGGACCCAGGATTGATCACTGTGGGACACCACTTGTAACTCATCGCTACTCAGATTTGGAGTCCGCTACTTTCACAGTGGCAACCCATCATATGACACAGGGGTTTATGCCTAGTTTAGTGAGTCTATCTATGATTCCTGAGTGAGGAATGGTGTTGAAGGCCTTGGCAAGATCTAGGTAGGCTGTGTGAACTACCTTGCCCTCATCCACAGCTCTGGTGACAAACTCAAAGAAGTCTATCAGGTTGAGCAGGCATGATCTGCCTTTCACAAACCCAAACTGCGTGGGGTCCAGAGTTTGGAGATTCCCTATATCCCTATTTATAAGGTCCATGATGATGCGCTCCATAGCCTTACATATCAGACTCATCAGGCTAATGGGGTGATAGTTCCCAGGGTCTGTAGTCGCTCCCCATTTGTGGAGTGGGATGACCATAGCAGTGCACCATTCAGTAGGAACAAAGCCTGAAATGAGGCTGTGATTAAACAGGGTACTCAGGTGTGGTACCAGTTCACTTTGTAATTCATTTAGAACACAGCCAGGGATATTATCAGATCCCATGGAAGCTGTATTCTTGGCTTTGGACAGTGTTTTTTTTTTACTTGTGTAGCCATGATAATAGGGACTTGGCATTCCTGAGGTATTGTGATAGGCCCTTTAGGGGGTGAAAGGGGGAGTAAAGTTCGCACTGAACCTATCAGTCAATATGTTGGCAATATCTGTTGGTTCTGCATATGTAGTACCATTGTGCTGTAACTCAGAGAAGATCCGAGTATTGCCATGTACATTCTTAACATAACTATAGAATGCCTTGTGGTTGTCTTTAGAATCTGCAGCCATTTTGTTTTCATAGCTAGCTTTAGAGGCTTTGATGAGGGATCTCAGCTTTTTGCTGAGGCTAACAAGGGAGTTTTTCCAGTTTTGGGACTTCACCCTTTTCTGCAACCATTTTCTCCTTTTGTTGTAGAGTTTGGTTATGGTAGGGAACCACCAGATTGGCTTCGTTTTTTTTTTTGGAGGAGAGTATCTTATTTGTGTTTGGTATGGCCCGTTTCATGCACTTGTGTATGTGCTCATACAGTGCATCGGTGTATGATTCAGCAGTCATGCACCTATTTTCTATTTGCATAGACATCATGAAGTTAGCCACCTCTGTTTTTGAAGCCCAAAATTGGCTTTGGAGAAGTTTTTTATGGTGGTTTCCTTTAGGGGGGAGTGAGGGTAGGATGTGGATATCCATGGTGATTAGCTTGTGGTCAGATCTGTCCAGGGAGGAGTTGATTACTGGTGTAGAGCAACAGTCACCCATGTTAGTAATGACCAGGTCAAGGATGTTTCTACCCCTAGTGGGGGTAAAAATAAGTTAGTCCAGGGTGTTGGAATTAATGAATTCCAGAGAACATTGAGCAAGTGTGTTGGTACGAGTCATTTTTCCAGTTAATGGAGGGGTAGTTAAATCTCCCAGTATAAGGGTATAGGGTTGTACCATAATATTTTCCAGTGTGTTTAGGAATGAGGAGTGGGAGTCTTGGGACATGGTTGTGGATCTATAGCAGGCTACAACCAGGAATGCAGTTTTACCCAGTGTTTCCTGTACCTGAAGTATCTCTAATGCATTATATGTTGGGCTACTAGTCTGGAGGTGTGCATATCCTTTATGAATATGGAGACACCACAGCCTTTAGTGCTTCGGTCCAGGTTTAGGGGATGGAAGGTGTGGTATGAATTATAGCCTGGTAGTGCTGGGGTGCTCTCCGGAGCCTTGAACCAGGTCTCAGTCACTGCACAGATGTCAATGTTCTTCATTTTAAGGAATGCTTTGAGTGAGTGCATTTTGAGATTTAGACTTCTAGCGTTGAGTAGCATAACCTTCAGATTTTGTTTGCTTGTAGCTATTACGGTGGTAGTTCTGTCTTGAAAACATTGCCTAAATAAGGCACTATAGGGGTGGCAAGTGCCTTGGCCAGTATCTGGAATCATATTAAGCAGCAATCTCATGAGTCTATAGAGAGTTTTGAATTGTGAGGCCACCTCCAGCTTAAAACATCTTAATGGCAAATAACCTTTGCCCCCAGATTTATCCTGTGCTCTTTCCTGAAGAAGCTCATGAAAAATATGTGAAAAAGCATTTATATGATTCCCTACACGACCCAAAGGTTCTTTTGGTGTTCACTATGCAGCCGTTACTCTAGGTGGTGTTTGCCTACCCTCCACAATAACTATACATCAAACAGCTTTTTTAAGAGCCTATAGAGAGCTTTGTGTTTTAAGGGCACCTCCAGCTCAGGGCATCTTGATGGTAAATAACCTTCTCCCCCAGTTTCATCCTCTGCTTTTTTCTGAAGAGGCTCATGACAAATATGTGAAGCGGCTACTTCTGTTCACTATTGCAATAGGTTACCATAGTGGACACTCAATGTCTGCCATTTCCTGATGCTTGATTGTTCTCCACAAGATCAGCTGTACAGCTCTTAGGCATCTGGATACTTCTGGCACAATAGTGTTGATCTTTCTGCCTGGTACACATTCCCATTTTCAAATAGTTAGGCAAATGTGTTCTTAGTGGGTATGGTAGGATAAGACCATCATTTTATCTATGCACCTGTAATCTGACTCTAACTTCAAGTCACTATATAATCATTAAGTATAACATGACATTCCTAGAAGACATTCTGTTTATGACTACCAAACTCAATCTGTGATTCAGGCTACTACTGATTCATAACAGAATTTGAAGTTTATTGAGTCGCCATTGGATGAATTATACAACAATGAGCTCTTGCAAGCTCAGTCCAACAAAATTAATATAGTTGTCTTAATGGCCATAATAGTGCAGTCCTTTTATAACATGATACAGCAATATAAGCATGCTCTCCAGAAATTTTAAGTTCAGGCAATGTAGATAAGCTGATTCTTTGCATACAGCAAGACCCAACCAAAAAAATAAATAAATAAATAATAATCTGCTCCAAGGTGGAAAACAAATTTATTTGGAAATACTTTCACAGCACAGTCTTTCTCTAACAGCAGATATGTTATCTAAATAGTTTTCAGATTATGTCCCCATTTGTTGGTGGTATAATTCAAACCTATATGATCTCACCTGGAAACACAGATTCTGTGATTGTTCCATGACACTACAATGTTGGTCCCAATACTGGGCAAATTAGGGCAGCTGTATCATACCACAGGAACTGAGATAAGAAATTTGGTAATTTATGGTATTCTTCCTGAGATTAATGTAACATACCCAATCCTCTATTTTTTGATTATTAGAAAAAAAAAAAAAAGAACTTCTTCAGACTTCTGAATGTTGGCACATTCTGCATGACATCCACAAGCCAGAACTCTCAATAGCCAAAAGGAAAGGTAAAGAAGCTTCCTTATTAAACAAATGAGCATCTGGTTTAGAAATAATTGTCTAATCTAATTTTAACGTCACCGATAATATTTATGTGGTGTGGGGGCACTGTGGAGGCTAACTGGAGTGGTATTTCCTCTTACTTTTCATTATAACTCTGAGAGTGCATCAGTGGGAATACTCGATACTATGCTGTCTTTCTTTTCATTTCTTCCATTCTTATATAGCGCAGTTGTATACAAACTCAATAGAATAGTTTTTCTTTGAGTACTGAGTATATTTAGATGAGCTTTAAACTATGTTATTCTGTAAATATGCAAAATCCACCGAAAACTATAAGAAGAAAACTAATTAAATAAACAGATAACTTCTGTTATAAATAGGCTTGACAAAAAAATTCCCACAATGGTGTGATGAGCTTTTGTTCCTTTTGATGTACCAGAACTTCTTTAGGCCATTGTGGGAATTTATTTGTTAAACCTGTTTATTGCAGAAGTTATCTGTTTATTCTGTAAACAGTTATTTTTGAAGGATGTCATACTTCGTATCTTATGAAACAAAACATAATGCTATCAATGGCATTGTTTTAGCACTGAGTTATTATAGCCATTCTCGTATATGATTAATTGTGATATTAGTTTAAAATTCTGTATGGTATCATACTCTTAACTTGCAGACTTTTATATAGATTCATTTGGAGCTATATTTTGCTCTACTAACATTTAATAAGGAGACCGGAGTTTTGCAGTAAGCATGTTTTCATTCTTGTCTTTTCCATGCTTACCACTGTTCTGTCTTCTTCCTACTTCGACTTACAGCAGGTGTGTTGTGAAGGATGGAAGCCTCAGGTGGCAGAAATGCCTCTCACAGCATGGTGCTTTTGCCATGTGCACTAATGCATGTACAACTTTTATTGTGTGAGTACTCTCTGTGTGTATTAATGAGCTGCTGTTTTGTTTTCTCTTCCTTCTGCAGGTTCAAGTTAAAGCAATGATGGAGGACTGATGACAGTCATCTCAATATATGCACTTCACTGCCTTTGGAGCATGGCCACCAGCTGATGCCAGATCTGTCTCTCTGCAGGAAAATGGAGGTCACTCAGTAAAAAGGTGAGCTGAAGGGCACACTGATTGCCTCTAAGAGCACTACTCAGAAGGAGGCCATATGCCTCTGTTCTAATAGTGGCTCAGAGGGGTCTCCTGTGTTCCTTCTATATAGAATAATACTATCTGTACATGTGCCTAGAGGGGAATGCCTGCATTATGTCAATAGGAAGCCTCCTGGAATAGCTGGTTGAATCACATGATCAGCAGCCCGTAACTATCTGTCTTCAGAAGACATCGCCTGCACATGATATCAGCAATGAATACAAGTTTATAAATTAACAGATAAACAAATGAAATTCTTCACATTAAATAGACAGAATAAATTATAACAAAATATGTCATTAGTTTAGAACACGTACTAGGCATTTGGCCTAGTGAGCACTTTGTCATAGCTAAGTCACATTACAATACTTAAGATCTGAGGTTACAAATGAACAGCACACCATGGCGGATTTCCTTAGTACCAGACATTTTTCACAGAGATGGAAGTGATAAGATAATAAATGCATTGGAGTGTACATGAGCATTATTTTCCGTCTGTGGTACAGACAAAGGATACTGTGACGTTTTATGCTTATTTTATTATTGTCATGTTTATGCAAAATAATGTAATATTCTAAATGTAGTATGTTACATGCTAAAACAAGAGGTCCAAAACACCAGGGTTTAGTTTCAAACAATGTTTTAGAGCAGTATGCATCAGTAAGAACTGAGCTTTGTGTCCAAATTTCAAAAAAAAAAAAAAGGGATACCTCATTGTATCATCTGCATAACAGTGAAAATACAAGCCATACTATTTTTTATTTAGTAGTTCATGAATAAATAAATCAGTGGTCTTTGCCACTGGAGACATTAAAACAAGGGAGGACGGCAAGATATACATGAATGGGACTAATTGGAATGGGCTGTGTCTATGCTATGGCAGGTGACTACCCATTTATCTGTGATCACACACCATATGAAATTAGTCATTGACAGACTGCCTCAGTACCCAATAATTCTAGCTGCTTTATTTTCAAAAGTGTTTTTTGCACGCTTGCAGGATGGAGCCCAGTGGGTTCTCTACCTACAACCACTTGGCCCATTTGTTCAGTTTTCATGGAAGCCAAAAAAACCCAAGCATGTGAGGGCTCTGCAGCCATTTCCTTCCTGTCCAGTCAATAAACTCAGTCACTCACAGTAAGAGTTGAATGACAGTGTACATATCAGCCTTGCTGCTTCTGTGGGTAAGTCTACCTTCTCCACTGGCAGAGCAACCCCTTACCCTGTGGTGGCTCTTATGAGCTCCACTATAGCTACCTTCAGATGGTATCCCATGGCTTGCAGTGCAGTTGTACATGGCAGTGCTGGTTTGGTAGACCAGCACTCCATGGGGGAAGAAACCTAGTGGTCCCACTAGGTGTCACCCATATGAAAAGCCAGAGTCACGTCCCTTCCCCTAGGAGAGGCAAATAGCAGATTGCAACCACTCACTTCTCTTGACAGCTCCTACTGGAAGGAAAAATATTTCAACTCAGATCACCTGAAATATAGTTAGAGCTTTATGCCTCTTTGCCATAGAGTGGCTCATTCTAGCTGGCAAATGGGTTAATAATTGCAACACTTTATACATATATATATGTACACACACACACACACACACACACACACACACACATATATATATATATATATATATATATATATATATATATATATATATATATATATAAATTTAGGTAGACATACACACACACACACACACACACACACACACACACACACACACACACACACACACACACACACACACACACACACACACACACACACACACACACAGATCTACTTTGAAATACTGACCCTCATATGAAGGACATTCTTTTTCGCTAGATGAAAATTGCGAAAGCTAAAATACCCAAATGGCGAATTTAAACGGTACACACAATGAAGTGAAACCCACTTAGGTGGGGAAAAATTTGCCATTTATTTTAGCTTTCGCTATTTTCATTTCCCAAAAATGAATATCGTTTATATGAGGTTTGACGTTTCAAAGTAGAAGCACACACACATGGACAAAGACACACGCAGACAGTAGTAACCCTCAGCTGTTTTTGATTTTAGTTCAGTCTCTTGCTCTTTCCATGCAAAAAATTGGAAGTTTTTTTGAGAAAAGCTGTGGATTAAACTAAAATAATGACAATTATTAAAGTTATAGACTTCCTTTTTTTCAGAAAATGGATGTTAATTTAAATTCTTCTTATTCTCTCAAATTAATAGTACTGACATTTTAAAAAGTGTGCTTACTTCTCCATGATTCTAGACACACACACACACACACACACACACACACACACACACACACACACACACACACACACACACACACACACACACACACAAACACACTTAACGGTTACAAAAATTCTTACAGTCCTGGTTGATATACAATGTCCTGTTAAAAATAAATAAAAGAAAAAACAACTACTGCTATAAATTTAATTCACCTCCATTATTTCTTTAATTTTTCATGCTTTTTCATGTCACCTGAGGCAGCCTAAGCCAAAGCAGATCTATCTTACTGCTTCTCTGAAATGGCACTTCCACTGCAAGCAAATGCAGCCAGACCTGAAATAACTCATGGCTGTTTTGAGAAATAGCCTTGAGGAAGAAGTGCATTTATTAATGTATTTATTTATTTTAGCAAAACAAAGAATTCTGAGTATGTTCAGTTGCATGCATAGAGTTCTGTTTCTTAGAAATGGGAACAATTAATGTGTATTATTATTATTGGTATTATTCATATAATTAAAATAATAACAATATTCATATTTTTTAGAGTCTGCAGTCTATAGTTGGTATCTCAACCTGCCCCTGTTACTTACAGACCTTTTTCTGCCCTGACTAGGCTCTTACTGACAAAAGCTACATGCAGAAATCTCTTTAATCAAAACAGTTTAGATTATTCAGTCAAGCTACATAAGCAAGTCTTTGGGATAAAACCATAAAGAACAGTGAGATGCACAGGACAAAAGCAGAAGTCAGGCTTGGTTCTTCAGCCTTTAAGCCACAAGATAGCAGCACTAGGAAATGTGCCAAGATGCATCTCATGATCCTATAATTTGATAAGGAAACATTACTTAGATTGTAAAAACAGTGTTAAAAATGACCACTCTGTTATAACAACTTTTATAGGTTCATAGATAGGTACTAGGCTATCTGCCTGAAGGCATTAATAAGCCTAGCCGGAATGTGTTTGCTTTCGCTGCCCCCCTTAGATTAGTTCCCTGTGCCTCTGTCCAGCAGAGTCATTGAAGTGATCCCCGGGGTAAACTTTCTGTTTCCCATCCACTCGTCAAGGTTTCTCTTGCAGAGGGTTAGCGAGAAGCTCTGCCTAATGTAGATTGGATTCTTGTTCCAGAGCATGCAAAATCTCTGAGACAGGAATCTATCCCTCCAGCATGTCCTATTTATTGTTGTGGTTAGGTTTAGATCCCGGGAGCATGTGGCTTGAGGGGATATGGTTTTCTTCGGGGGAGCATGTCCGTTAATTCTGGGTTGGACATGGCCTTGTATGTCAGGCAGAGATCACCTCTGAGTAGGCGGTATGCAACCGAGTACAGCTGGAGTTTCTTCAGTCGAGCTGCATAGGGCATCTGCTTGAGGCCAGCAATCTTCTTGGTGAGGTACTTCTGTGGTCTTTCCAGTTGTTGCAGGTGTCTTGTAAGGTACATCCCAAATGGGGCATTGTACTCTATGATGGGTGTGATGAGTGAAGCATAGAGGGGCCCAATGACCTCTTTCAATCTGGATGCAAACCCTTTTGTGATTAGGTGGACCACATAGAAGGATTTTCTAACCACTTTGGCAATGTGATCACCAAAGGAGAGGTTTCTATCTACTTGGGTCCCCAGATCCCTTATTACATCTTCCATATTTTGGGGGCTACCACCTATGTGGTAGTTTGTGGATACTTTGTTTTTTTCCAAAGGGGATGACTATGCACTTGTTGGCATTTAGCTTGAGACCATGGTTTTGACACCAGGTATCAGTCTCAGTGAGACCCTTTTGGAGGATGTCTGTGTCAGCCGGACAGTCAATTATAGCCCCAAGTTTGCAGTCGTCTGCAAACTTGGTTAGCCATAGTCCTCGTGTGCTTGCCTGTACCTCTGAGAAGTGTATGCTGAACAGGAGGGGATCCTAGGACTGAGCCCTGGGGAACACCACTTGTAACCAGTTTAGAGTCAGACCTAGCTCTGGCAACTCTTACCATGTTGGTTCTTTCCATGAGCCAGTTGGCAACCCATCCCAAGATGTAAGGGTTTATGTTCAGGCTGGTGAGCTTGTCTATAATACAAGAGTGGGGAATGGTATTGAAGGCCTTTGCAAGGTCTAGGTAGGCTGTGCGGACCACCTTTCCCTTGTCTATAGCCTTGGTAACTATCTCAAAGAAGTTCACCAGGTTTAGGAGGCATGATCTTCCCTTAACAAAGTCGAACTGGGTAGGGTCCAGTGTTTGGAGGTTTCCAATGTCTCTGTTAATGAGATCCATGATGAAGCATTCCATACCTTTGAAGAACAAGTTAGTCAGGCTTATAGGACGATAGTTCCCGGGGTCCATTGTGGCTCCACTTTTGTGGAGTGGAATAACTGTTGCTGTGCACCACTCTGTGGGCACATAGCCTGTGGAGAGGCTGAGTTTAAACAGTGTGTTTAGGTGAGGGGTTATTTCATCTTTGAGCTCATGTAGGACGCAGCCTGGGACACTGTTCGGTCCCATTGATACTGTGTTTTTGGCTTTGGAGAGGGCTGTTTTAACCTGAGTGTCTGTGATTTCACGGGCACTACATTCTTCTGGTAAAGTTATGGGCCCATTTGGGGGTGAGAGTGGGGGTGAAGTTTGCACTGAACCTGTCTGCCAGGATGTTGGCTATATCAGTCGGTTCAGTGTATTTTATGCCATTCTGCACTAACTCCGAGCAGATCTGAGAATTGCCACTTAGATTCTTGACATAGCTAAAGAATGTCTTGTGGTTATCTTTGGAGTCAATGGCAATTTTTCTTTTGAAGCTAGCCTTGGATGATTTTATGAGGGAATGTAGTTTCTTGCTGATACTGTTCAGGGATGTCTTCCCTTCTTGAGATTTTACTCTTTTCTGTACTAGTTTCCTCCTTCTATTGTATAGCTTGTTTATGGCAGGGGTCCACTAGACTGGTTTCTTTTTCTTGGAGGAGTGAGTCTTGGTTTTGTTTGGGATAGCACCATCCATGCATTCTTGTAGGTGCCCATAGAGTGCATTAGTAAAGGATTTTGCAGCTTGGACAGCATTATCCTTTAGCATGGGGGCTTTGAAATTTCCCACCCTGGACTTAAGTAACGTGAAGTTTGCTTTTGAAAAGTTTTTCACAGTGGTTTCTTTGACCGGGGGTGGTGGCAGAATGTGGATATCCAGAGTGATTAGTTTATGGTCAGATCTAACCAGCAAAGGGTTGACCTCTGGTGTGGAACACCGGTCACCCATTTTGGTGATGACCAGGTCCAATATGTTGTCACCTCTGGTGGGGGTGTTGACCAGTTGATCCAGGGCATTTGAGTTTATAAATTCTAGGAAATGTTGGGCAAGGGAGTTTGTACTTGAGTAGTTCTCCCAGTTAATGTTTGGGTAATTGAAATCACCCAATATCAGGGTGTTTGGTAAGACCTTTATTTTTCCCAGTGTTTCCAGGAATGTGGAGTGGGGGTCCTGGGACATGGTGGGTGACATGTAGCAAGCTATAATTTGAATAGCAGTTTTGCCCATTGTTAGTTGCATGTGGATTATCTCTGAAGCATTGTGCTGTGCCACTAATCTGAAGGTGTGGGTATCCTTGATGAATATGGATACTCCCCCACCTTTTGTATTTCGGTCCAAGTTTTGTGGCCGAAATGTATGGTATGAGTTGTAGCCTGGTAGTGCTGGGGTGCTCTCTGGAGCCTTAAACCAGGTTTCTGTTACTGCAAATATATCAATTTTCTCCATACTGACGAGTGCCTCGAGTGTGTGCATTTTGAGGTTTAGACTTCTGGCATTGAGTAGCATTACCCTCAGTTTTTGTTACTTGTGCTAGTTACGGCATTGGGTTTGTCTTTTGAGCCTTACCTAAAAAAGGCACTATGGGGCTGGTAAGAGCCTTGAGCAGTATTTGAAAGCCTAAGGGTGACAGGTGCAAGCCATCTCTAGCAAAGCAGCGTGGCTTATCGAGCATGTCATCCCAGGCTGACGAACACTGGATCCCCTTTGAATGACACCAGAAGCTTAGCCAATTGTTGAAATTGATAATGTTTTCTCTATACCATGGTATCATTCTTGGTGAGGGCAGGATGCTACTCAGGGTCAGCATCATACCGGCCTGGGCTATGTGATCAGAGAGCTCATCCATGTCTCTTTTCATGTAGTCAAGGGAGGTACAGCTCAGGTCATTCACACCAACATGGACAATGACAGAGTCATATTTGTACTTGTTCTGGAGTGACCTGAGTGCGTGTGTTATGTGGCGGATCCTGGCACCCAACAGGCAGCTAACAGTAACCTTCTCCTTGTTCAGCCTAGTGAGTAGGACATCAGTCTGCCTGACTATAGAATCACCTATTACTAGTGTGGTGGGTATGTTATTTTGCCTTAAGGGCTGTGAATGTGTGGCACGCTGGTTTTGTGAAGTATGTGTTTCATGTTTGTGTTGGGGGGTGGAGGTTGCTTGGATGTCTACTTTGGAGGTCTCTGTTGCTTCTGCAGATTTTTATTTAGAGCCTCCGAGTATGTTTTCATGTATTTATGTGTGTTTTTTGCCAGTGCTGGTTTCATAGGTCTATGTGAGACTGGTTGCGTGATGCAAGTAATTCCCTTCTCCTCTTGACTGCCTGGTCCAGTCTTGGGTTGAGAGAGCTTAGCCTCCAGTTTGGCTGTATAATTGCATCTCTTGCATGTATTAGTGTTTGGTAGAAGGAGGAGAGGGTTGTCTGTGTACATGAGGCAATTGTAACATTGCCTCTAAATGCCCAGATTCACCAATCACCAGTTGGACCAGAGAGTACACCTGAAACTGCTGTTTGGACATGCCTGGATACGTACAGTGAACTGTTTTACTGATTGACTGATAAGGTCGAATAGAAAGCCTGGTCCTTCTCTACAGTCTAGTGCTAAGGTTTATTAGTGCTTGCTATTAGTTTTGAGCAAGTGCCGGTGTGAAAAGTGAATGGTTTGAGTGCTTAAGTTGAAAGTTTGTCTAGTTCCAAGGGAAAAATTGAAGAGTAGACTTTGTGGAGCCAGGAATAGTTATCAAAACCTTGCAAATGTGGGTTTAATAGCAGGGAAATGAAAGAGATAGAAATAAGCCCAAAATGGCCAATAAACTACTAATTTCTGGGCTGGAACCACTTCTCCAGGGACAGATAGGCTACTCAAAGCTCCCTCTCTCACAGTGAACAGAGAAATTTCCTTCTATCCAAGTAAGGTATGGACAAACACAGAAACTTGTAGCACAGCCTTGAATTCAGCACTAACCTGAAAACTGGACTATACTAGCTTAGAAAGGTGGGAAAACAAGTATTTTTTTTTGTTTTTTTTTTCAGAAAATAAAGCAGATGCAATCAAAAAAACACTTTAAATGCACAGAAATGGCTATCACACTTGAGTGTGTAGCCTACAACAGTTAAACAGGTAATTTAAACATAAAAATGACTTTGTTAAAGTGCAGGCAGTAAAATAAGTACAATATGTAGCCGAAACAAGCTTTTTAAATCACAGAAACTCAACAAAATCGGCATTTTAGGCAGAATTAGCTAAAGGCAGCAAGAAAATTCAGAAAAATTATATTTAATCACTCCAAAATCTCTCTTTTGTCTATCTGCTGTTGTAGAACTCTGCAGGGCATGAGGCAGGAGCTGGCTGAGCTGTATACAAGCACAAACACCTTGCAAATGCGGGTTTTATAGCAGGGAAATGAAAGAGAGAGAAATTAGCCCAAAATGGCCAATAAACTACTAATTTTTGGGCTGAAACCATTCCTCCAGGGACAGATAGGCTGCTCAAAGCTCCCTCTCTCACAGTGAACAGAGAAACTTCCTTCTATCCAAGTAAGGTATGGGCAAACACAGAAACTTGTAACACAGCCCTGAATTCAGCACTAACCTGAAATCTGGACTATACTAGCTTAGAAAGGTGGAAAACAAGTATATTTTTTTGTTTTTTTCAGAAAATAAGGCAGATATAATCAAAAAAACACTTTAAATGTACAGAAATGGCTATCACACTTGAGTGTGTAGCCTACAACAGTTAAACAGGTAATTTAAACACAAAAACGACTTTGTTATAGTGCAGGCAGTAAAATAAGCACATTTACATTGATAAATGGCTGAAGTAAAAGTTGAACAGACTGTGTATGAGGATATGCTCTTTGGAAATGTTACAAAACATTACTAATCTACTCACAGCAACCTCTTCATGTGAAGCAGGTCACCTAAATAATTTTCTAGATCTGTGGTTAGTGCTTTCAAGAGCCCTGTTATTAGTAAAAGTAGGAACAAGCAACTGTGAGGTCTTTAGGTAGTTGTAAGGAAATCTTTATTTAGAAACCATGTGAAAACAATCTTATACATGTACGTTTTCAAGAAGCCAGACTGGAATGACTCACTGGAGACCTTTGTAACTGTAAAGACTTATTTAAGAAATTATTAATTTGTTAATTTTTTTGTTTTTATTGACTAGGTAATCCGACTAGGCAGGAAAACCCATTTTTGGCAGAGACCCAGGGAAACAAGCTCCACAGAATCAATATATTTACTTAAATTCATATCATAAAATATAGAAACAGTTCATATAAAAATTATAGCTTAGAAACAGAATTGTTTAACATATTGTTAAAACAGATTAGCTATCCTTACATGAAATTCTTTCATAGATTTCAGAACTATTTCACCTAATAATAATTCAGTTTGTGTGACTAAATTGCATTAACACTTACAGATATGGTAAATACATATGAATATTGTTTATATACACATGGTGAGAGTGGAAAAGCAATATATTGAAAGAATTAAAAGTATTTATTAAAAGAGAAATGGTTAAACAATAAGAAGAAATATATTGAAGCGTACTGGAAGAATAATCACTTGGAGGTTAGTTAGACAAGTTGAAAAAGTGGATAGGGGTGTGTAAAGGAACGAGAAAGAAAGAGTTAGGTGGTGAAAAATATATATATAATCTAGATGCTAAGAATGGAGGAGAAGAGAGTAATAGAAACATTAACTGCATAAAAGGTCTTTCTTTCTGAAAGTAATGGCCATGCAGTCGTGATAATTATTAGAAGGAAGGAAGAATATATATTTGTGGTATACTAATTTATCTTGGTCACAAAAGATTTTCTTCAAAAGAAGTACTCGAAGATGGACTACCTACACCTATGGATACTAAGGTACAGTATAGCCCTCATGATACTTCCCACGTGAACCTTCCAGAGACAGACTGGAGCATGCTGGGTATTTCATAGCCTTTTTCCTTGAGGATATTGCAGCAGTTCTTGGATGTTCTCTTGGCACATGTGAATCAGTGCATCTATTTCCCGGTATCACCTCAGGATGAGGCACTTCTATTCATGCCTTTCATGAAGTGGCAATATTTCCCTGTGGTAGTTGGTGTGACAGATTGCACCCATGTTGCAATCAGTCTCTTTTTGGTGCACGGTGGTCCACAGTGGAATAGGATGGGCTATCAATCTATCATTTGCCATGTAGTGTGTGACACAATAGGGTGAATCACCAATGTCTCTACCCAGCATCCTGGCAGTATACATGATTTCCATATCTGGCACACGTGCTTACTCCACCACCTCTGCAGTGATCCCCTTCTTGTAAGTCGAATAATACTGTTTTCTTCTTTTTTCTATTGTATTTAATTAAGTATTCATGAAAAAAGTATTTCTGAATACTAAAACACCCTTTGATAGTTTTGCCCCCTTCCTTCTCTCCTTTTTTTTTCCTTTCTGTCTTTCAGGTGATGCTGAATATCCACTGGAGAAATGACTCATGACATGAGAGTCAAATCCAAGTGGACCTGCAGAGGACACTTACAAGACCTGTAATGTCATCAAGAGGGTGATCAGTCTCCTGAAGAGCTGTTTGAGGTGCTTACATAAGTG